>NC_135536.1:29420411-29705411 GCF_045843805.1 Urocitellus parryii | reverse complement strand
CCGTGGAACAGGAGCAATTGGAACACAAGACATTCACTCAACAATGGCAACCAATACATCGAACTTCAGTCTGCGTCCGTGGGTAGTCAGCATTCACAGGCTGAAATACAGAATTCAGCTGCATTGCTGTCAGATGGGGGCTCAGTGATGGCCAGGTCTGATATGTTGAGACCCCAGCCAGAGCAATGGCATCAGCACCCGCCCCAAGCTTTCCACTCTCTCTAAAATCCTTGAAGAAAAGCCCTGGATGATATTTCAGGAAATCCTTATTTCTTTTCACCTTTCTAAAGTTGCTGGTACTAGGGTGGAGAGCTACACACAGAAGATTCAGCTCACAGAGACCCTTGGGTACCAAACCTAACAACTAAATCCTTGACTATGTAGCTGCTCCTATTGCACCAATGGAGGCTGTGTCTGCCCAGAACAGTAGCCATCCCTCAGTGCAGGCTTTCCTCCAGCATAGCAGTCTCCATTTAGCTTTCCTAGTCACTACTGGAAAAGCCAGTCTCCCACCAAAAACCTGCAGGCCCCTTCTAACATCTTAGGAGTTTTTCTCACCCATGCTGGGGCTCCCCCTCCATCAGCAACAGTTGGGGAAGTAGTTTTTTTCTCTTCCCTCCCAGGACCCCTGTTCCTTAGTAGAAAATGAGAGTAGAGATGAAATGATGATGGACACAGTGAGGCTGGTTTAACCAGCTGCTTTGCTGGACCTCCAGCTCCACACTTACATGTGACCTCCCATCTGAACGAACAGCAGGGGACTCAGGGGAAGGAGGTGAGTAGGTGGAGGCCAATGGTGTGATGAGGAGTCCCATGGAAGCTTCCTCCCAGAGGCTGTATTGATGAGGAGCATGTGAATCTACCCCAGCAAGTCCTAGACCCTGCCACTGTCAGAGGCCCCAGGAAACAGCTTATCACCACTTTCTCATCAGCACAGTGAAAATCAAAGGTGAGAGTAATGTTAATATGCAGAAAGAGCATCCTGCAGGAAGAACTGTGTTCTCCACTCTACTACACTAAGCTGAAAATCAGTGCTTATCCAAATCATCCCAAAGGCAAAAAGAAAAGAAGGAGGAGAGGAGGGGGAGGAGGAAATGGAGGAAGAGGAGGAGGTAGTGACTTATACCAAATAAATAAATACACAAAATATGCAGGTACCTACATTTATTTGTCATGGATCAAATTATCTGAATAAGAAATTCTGAACTGAAGGTTTTCTGAATAGAAGGAGGCAGTTTCAGGATGAGAATGTACAGATGGCCCTGACTTATGCTAGTTCAATTTATAATTTTTCAACTTCACAACTTGACAATGGTGTGAAAGTGATCCACATTCAGTAGAAACTGTGCTTCAGCTTGTGAACTTTGATCCTCTCCTAGGCGAGCGGCATGCAGTACCCTACTCTCTTGTGACACTGGGCTGCAGTTCCCAGTCAGCCACGTGACCACAAGGGGAGCCCACCGAGGTTCTACCAGCATTGTGTCACGAAGCTGGGATGTTAGAGTGGTTAGGTGCATTCAATGCATTTTTCACTCACAATATTTTCCTCTTATGATACACTTACCAGGTTGTTACTCCATCATAAATCAAGGAGCATCTGTATTTGCCAAAACAACAACCAATCAGAATTGGAATATTGTAAAGGAAAGCCCATAAACCTGGGAATATGATTTTATAGAAAGAGAAATTGTGAGGGATGACAGGAGGGGTGGAGGAGGAAGTATAAGCAAAGAAGAAAATTGAAATGAAAATGTCCTAGTCTTCACAAGTGACATCAAGGGGTTCCAGGGCACCAAGTGATCCAGACACAAAAAGAGTTGAATGGTTATTATTTCTTTTAGATGGGGCCCTCTTAAGCAGGCTTTTTGGTCCATTCATTTACAAACTTGCTAATGTGTTGGTGCCTACCCGTTGGGGTAGTGACACAAAATGCCACAAATTTTGTGACCTTCCATCTTACAAATTGCGTGTATCTGGTAAACTCCTGCAGGACCCATACAGACCCTGAACTGAAAGCACCTATTTGGATTATTTCTACTGAACCTAAAAATCTATCCTGTTATTCTCTTTGTCTTTCTAATCTTCAAATGCCTGATTCAACTTTATTGATTACATCCTTATGAATAAGTACATTAATACATTTAAATAAATACATATATATTTTAAATAAATACATGTAAATAAATATGTTTAGTAAAAATGAAAATAACTTCTATTGCTCTAACCTATATCAGTTAAAGGAGGTTCCTTTACGAGGAAGTTATGGGTTCGGGAGAGAAGACATGAGATCAGTCTAAGTCGTGCTGAGTTTGAGATTTTGAAGGGACATTCAGGTGGTGATGTCCAAGACACAGTTGGAAGTGAGGGACTGAAGAGCCAGAGAACATTTTCTAGAGAAGGTAGGACTTGGCAGTCAGCAGAGCCTAAGTGGCAGAGGACCCGGTACATATCTGGGTACTATTAATTTTACCTCTTCATCTTGAAGCCATGTATTAGTCTACCCCCTGCCAAGCTAGAAGGTCACATGTTAACCCATCCCCACCTTCTATGATTTTGAGTTTGAAAATTCCTTGTTTATGCGTAAAAGAAATAATCTTCACTCCTCATATCAGGAACTCAAGGGTGAATTCACAGATGTTGCTCCAATAAGACAGGGAAGAGATGCCCATTGATCCACCTGTGGGTTAGACATTTTAGGGCTGAAAAATCCAGCCCAGGGAGGCAACGTGCTGATATAGGGGATGGATGTACATATATAGGAGAAGATAACAGATAAGACAGAGCTATTAGAGCACAATCTCTCTCTCTCTCTCTCTCTCTCTCTCTCTCTCTCTCTCTCTCTCTCTCTCTCTCTCTCAAAAAGTGAAAAATTAAGAGCTTTAAGAGATGAAGTTTGGCAAACAGATATTCCTAAGGGGAAATGGATGAGTAATTGGAGAGAGAAGAAGGAAGTGGGGTAGAAAGGAAAACCCAACAGTAGATCCAAGCTGAGGCTCATTCATAAGAGCTGCAAATCCATGCCAAACCATCTCAGCTTCAAGAGGCTTGAGACTTCTGAAGAAGATGAACACAAAAAGGGAATCCTACCACTCCCTGCAAAGAGCAACAGATCACCCTCTGCGGATCCTGCCTCTGAATAGTAAGGAGGTAACAAAAATGATGTTGGAGCCAAGATGATGAGGTTTCTGAGTTTTCCAACCTCTAGCACGCCGGCCCTATCCACTCGGCGCCTTCCCTGTGTGCAACAGTCAGACCCTGGGCATCGTGCCTGCCAGCTCCAGGAGAGTAGCCAGATTGCACAGCCTTGCCCAGCTGTCACAGACAGTCATTCCAGATAATTCTCCATCACCTAAATGTCATCAAGAATTTTCCAAGGACTTTGGAGATTCATTTCTTCCAGGCCACCCTCAGACACACAAATTCCTAGTACGCAAGAACCATAAAATACATCTAGTCTCGCTTTCTTTTGAAAACAGGAAAATGGAGTCCTAGACATGATATAGTATGGGCTCAAAAATCACACAGCTTGTTAAGGACAGAAGCAAAACTAGAATCTGGTTTCCTCACTACCATTGCAAACTGTTTCCATTACTTCATGCAGAAAATTATACTCTTGAATTTCAACACTTCTTAAAGGTGTCCGATGTATCCTCCTGGACAAGAGAATCACTTGTGTACCTTGTTAAAAATAAAGATTCTGGGGCATCATAGGTCCAGACTCAGGAACCTCTTTTTTCAGCTTCTTCCCTGGTTATCTCTACCACCTATCTGAATTTGCAATCAGTGTAACCCCTGCTAAGAGCTCTCCAGCCTCTGTTTTAATAACCTCCAATGATGAATGTCATCATTCCTCATCCCATCTTTGGACAACTTTGACCTTTGAAAACTTCCTTATAATGAATGAATACCTACTTGCCTCCCTGTTGCTTCAATTCATTAGTCCCAATTCTACCTCCTTCTCACAATCAAAGAATGATGGAATGAAGTTGATTAAAATACACCTACCTAGCTCTTCCTTAAGAATTTTTATTGTACAGATAATTTTCAGAAAATAACCTAAGTGTACACATGCATTTATATTTTGCTTATCTCAATGCCTTTTTGGTACATATTTCTATCTCTTTTCACAGCCTACAAATTTATGTCTTGATGTTGACTTTTATAAGTTTCTGTTGATGATGATGATTCTTGGCAGAACAGTTTGGAAGAAAAAAGTCTGGCTAAAAATTGCTTGTGTGATTTGAGCCAGTAACTTTGTGACCTCGAGCTGGTCACCAACTTCTTCAAGCCCCAGTTCACTCATCTGGATTAAATGTTATTTGTGTTCCATTTTGGCTTTGACCTTCCATGACTCCTCACAGGGTATTATGAAGACTGTCTGAAGTTCACATTTTACCCTTTTCCTCTAGACAGTCTACCTGTACCTACCTACTCCTGGGTTAATGTAAGCCATCGGTTTTCTCTTATGCTCTGATACTCCCAGATCAGCAAACCAGAGAACCAGGTTGGAAATCACCCCAGATCAGTCAATGTTCTCTCCCTTGTTACTCTCCTTCTTCTTTTATATCACTGAGAGGGAAAAAAAACTACAAATATCAAGCAAAATACAGGTAATTTGTGTGATACTCCTACTATGCCCTAGATTGTTAAAATTGTAAATATGTTGAAAAAGAGTCTTTGCAGTTGAGATTAAGGATCTTGAGATAGGGAGATTATCCTGGATTCATGGGGTGGGTCCTAAATGCAATCCATATATTCTTATAAAATATATACTTATAAAAAGAATCAGAAGATTTTATACAAATAGAAGAGAAGAAGGCCATGTACCCTCAGAGACAGAAGTTACAGTAATGTAGCCACAAGCCAAGGAGTGGCCAGAGCCACCAGAAGCTTCCAGAGGGCATGTGACCTTGCCAGCACCTTCATTTTGGCCCACTGAAACTGACTTTGTACTGCTGGCATCTAGAATTATAAGAGAATAAATTTATGTTGTTCTAACACATGAAGTTGTGGCAGTTTGTTATAGCAGCCACAGAAAACTAATACATGCCATATTGAACTAAATACATTATAGTGTGAAGAACAGGGTAAAGTGTTTTTTTTAGAAAATTTAAATGTTATTAATTGAAAAAAGAAATGAGCAAAAGTCAACAAACAGCTTTCTTCCAATGCTTTGGTGGAAAACTAGAAAATATAATATTGATTTTGAAAGCAAATTGCACTGATGTGAAATTATATAGTATAATTTTTCAATGAGTAGTCAGCTTTAAATTACTTAATAATGTTTTAACACAAATTTCATTTGTCTAAGCCTTAATGTAGTTTAAAATACCTTTCAGATAGCCTAAGTAATCATATTATCCCTATAATATGATTATATTCCCATAATTGTGATAAATTCGATCAATTAGCAATATATAAACTATTATTTATTTCAATTAGCAATCAGAATTGAATGTGTGTGTTTGTTAACTTGGAGAAGTGTGGCATATTTATTCCAAGATGCTTCCATTCCTTTGAATGTTTCCACATTTTTCTCTGATGAGAATTTTGGAGGAGGTTGGGGGGTAGGTACCAGGGATTGAACTAAGGGACATTTGTCCACTGAACTACATCCCCAGCCGTATTTTGTATTTTATTTAGAGACAGGGTTTCACGGAAATGTTTAGCACCTCACTTTTGCTGAGGCTGGCTTTTAACTTGCAATCCTCCTGCCTCAGCCTCTTGAGCTGCTGGGATTGTAGGGAAGCCCCATCATGCCAGCTCTGATAGGAATTTTTAAGTCTTCTAGTACTTATCTAAAATTAAAGTCATAAATTCATATCCATATTCACATGTGTACATGTATACACACTTACATAGTCAAAGTGGGTTGGTACATTCTTGCCAGGGGGAAGAGTGGTCTAGTCTAATCAGGTCAATTTTCTGGATGAGAACAAGATAAAAGCTGGGAAAAGCCCACTTGGTGTAATTGGAGAGCTAACAACTGAGTGAAGAATGATTTGACCAAGATTCTTGATAATATGAAAATCCATAGATACAATCCTGTCTTTGGGGGCTGTTTTTGTCCTCAGGACATTTGATATCTAAAAGGCAACAGTAAAGCTCAGCAGTACTTTTAATAACATCATGGAGTGAGGATAACAAAAATTGGAGTCTGATGACCAATAAAGATGGAAGGCTTGAAAAATTCCATACTTTGTTATGGAGACTCTGAAAGGTGGGCTGTCATCCTGGAATAAGGTGAAGTGACAATCTTCAGCTTTCATGTAGATGAAGGCCCAGCTTCTAGTTATTCAAGATGAACTAAGCTATAAAAATCTAAATTCTTGACATTAGTAAGAAGTGATCCAAGATCCTTAGTGCCCCTGGGCAGTTGGAAGAAACAAAAACACTTTGTGGAGGAAGATATCTTTGTTATATTCATCAAATTATTTTTGTCAATGAATTTCCACATATAAATTCAGTCCACATCAGAGATAGCAAGACACATAAAAAGACAAGTTAACATGGATGAGAACTAATAGAAATATCAACATAATCTTAATGCAGCTCCAGATATTGAAATCATCAGGCCCTGAACTTAATATCTGTCATGGCTGTGTTCAAAGATATAGAGGAGAAAGGGGAAAATTTTAGCAGAGAACTGTAACATATTAAAAAAAAGAGAAAGCTTTTAATAGAAATCGAAGAAGTAAATATGAATAATAACCAAGAATAAGAACTCAGTGCAATATTTTAAAAACATATTTAATACAGTTGAAAAAAGAGAATTGTTTCAAAGAGATAATTCAGAAAAAAAGTGTATAGAATTAAGATAGTCAAAGGATGAAAAATTGAGAAGGATAAAAGACACAGGATATATGAAAAGATTGAACAAATGTTGAATGGAGCCCATGGTCCCCGCCATGGCCCCCATAGACACCTTGATCGTAGCCTCCTATGTCACATGTCAGGCATCTCCATAGTTAACCCCCATGTGAGAACCTTCTGGTCTCCTTCTGGGGCCATCTGGTTGAGGAGCCTTACACTGGTTGTATTCATTCAAGAAAAGGAATGGGGTAGAAGCAATATTTGAAGAGAAATTAATGAGACTCTTTCCAAAACTAATAAAAGACACCAACCTACAAAGTTACTAAGCCCAAAATCCTCCAACAGAAAAAAATACACATCTTGATGCCTCACAAGAAAATTACAGAAAACCAAAGACAAAGATTGAAAAGGCAGCAAGAGGAAATCAAATTTATAAGAAGTTACAATAAGACTAACAACTGATTTTTCTTGAGAAACAGTGGAAGCTGAAAGACAATAAAATAAAATAATCGTCAAACTAAAATTTTATCCACAGCAAAAATATCTTTATGCCAATAAATGTAGAAGTTCATGTGAAATAGGTAAATTCCTTGAAACCCAAATTATCCAAACTTACATACCAGAAAAAAAAAGATAACTGAGAAGATCTATACTTTTCTAAAGGAATTAAATTCATAGTTTAAAAATTTGTCATAAATAAAACCATAGTTCCAGTTGGCTTCTTAGGTGTTTTCTATTAAAGATTTAAAGGAAGAAATAATACCATTTCTACACTGAGTTGGGAGTGATACTTCCCAACACATTTTATGAAGCTAAGAATACTCTGAAAATAAAAACAAACCAAAACATTATTTTTTAAAAAAAGAAAATTACAATCCAATGTCTCTGATGGAAATAAATGTAAAATGTTTGTGTAAAATATTAGCAAATTGAATCAAGTAATATATCTGCATTAGAGGTCAACAGTTTTTTTTTTTTTTTTAAGAGCCAAATGGCAAAGATTTTAAGCTTTCTAAGCCTTACAGTCTCTGTTGCAATTACTCAACTCTGCAATTCTAATGCAGAAGCTGCTGTAGATAATATGCACACACATGGGCATGACTGTATTCCTGTAAAAATATGATAACAAAGCAGGTGCCTACCCTTCCCTTAGATGTGTCCACAAATAATATATTGAGCAAAAGAAGACAGAAGCCAAAGGATACATAAACACTGTATGATTCCACTTCCATAAAATTCAAAGAATAGGAACCACGAAGCAATGGTATTGAGAAATGAATCGCTATCTAGATGACAAAATTGATAAGGAAAAGTGTGGAAGTGTTTATTATTATTACGGTTTCTTTCTAGTTTTGCCTTGAGGTCTCTCTATTGAGAATAGCCATAAACCAGATAACTGCTCTCTAGGAGAGCCCTGAGCAGGAGGAGAGTTCAGGTGTGTGTCACAGGAGACACAGTGAGGAGGTGAAACCAATGTGCATGAAACAAACAAAAAAAAAGTCTTACTCACTGCTCCACAGAGGTGAAGGGTCCTGACTGGAGGCCAACAGGAAGTCTGGAGGCAGCAGAAAACTCAGCCCATGGGTTGGGGGGTGAGAGTGCGATGGAGCAAGAGACAGGACTGTGGGGTTATGGGATATGCCCTTATGGAGGCTGGTGGGAATCACCCCTTCGTTTCTCCCGGGGAGTCAATGGATTGGAGGGGACTTATTTACCTGACTTTGGTATTGACCATTAGGTTTTACATTGGTCAACAGAGGTGGATTATGTTGGGTTTGGGGTCAGTGAGATGGGAACAAGTAGGCTGTGTCACAAACATGTGAAGTCTTAACCAGACCCAAGGTGGTAGGTGCAGCCAGGTTCAAATAACATGTCAGGCCCAAAAATGATGTTCAATTCTGTTAAACAATTTTAGGATGGAAAGTAACTATTGTTGGCATCCAAGGGTCAGGGAGTATATTCTGACTGGAATGTAAAGTCCTAATGGAATCTTGAAAAAAAAATTTTAAATTTTATTTTATTTGTTCTTTTTAGATATACGTGACAGTGGAGTGTATCTTGGCATATTATACACACATGGAGTATAGCTTATCCTAATTAAGATCTAATTGATTCTTGTGATTGTACATGATGTAGAGTTACCCTGGTCAAGAGTATTCAAATACAAGGACAGGAAAGTTATGTCCAATTAACTCTACTGTCCTTCCTATTCCCCTTCCCCTCTTCCCTTTATTCCCCTTTGTCTGTTCCAATGGACTTCTATTCTTCCCCTTCCTACCCCCCCTTGTTGTGTGTTAGCATCCACATATCAGAGAGAACATTTGACCTTTAGTTTTTTGGAACTGGCTTATTTCACTTAGCATGGTAGTCTCCAGTTTTATTCGTTTACCATCAAATGCCATAATTTCATTCTTCTTCAAGGCTGAGTAATATTCCATTGTGAATATATACCACATTTTCCTTATCCATTTATCTGTTGAAGGACAAGTAGGTTGGCTCCATAGCTTGGCTATTGTGAATTGAATTACTGTAAACATTGATGTGGCTGCTTAGTGATTCTGGGTTTAGTATGCTGATTTTAAGTTCTTTTGGTATAGAACAAGGAGTGAGATAACTGGGTCAAATGGTGGTTCCAATCCAAATTTTCTAAGGAATCTCCATACTGCTTTCCAGAGTGGTTGCATCAATTTGTAGTTCCACCTGCAATGTATGAGAGTATCCTTGTCCCCACATCCTCACCAACATTTATTGTTACTTGTATTCTTGACAATTGCAATTCTGAATAGAGTTAGAAGAAATCTCAGTGTAGTTTTGATTTGCATTTCTCTAATCGCTAGAAATGTTGAACATTTTGGAAAAAAATGTCAATTATGGTAATAGTAGTCTTTTAAGAATAATATAAACTGCATCTGTTTTTTTTTCAAACACTTTTATTTGTGTATATTATTTTGCCAAAAATGTAACTTGCCTCTTTTTAATTTTTTTCCTTTTGTTTCACAAAATGTAACTTGACATCCATTTGGTGAATAGGGTCTGTAATTAAACAGGGAAATGCTCAATTTGGGTTTAAATAACGTGTGACTCCTCCAAGTAAAGCTAATTTTCTTGTTGTCCTTATACACTGGTTCATAAGTTTATTTCGAAGGAGAACTGTCAGAAACATTTGTAAACACAGCCAATGTCCATTGAAAGAAGGGTGTGGCTTCTGCCAGGACAACTCTGACAAAGATGACATTTAATTAGACATTGGGTATGTTATGGTTGCCCTCACAGCATAGTTCTTTAAACATGCATTTTTACTTTTTCTGTATGAGGTTCATTTTAGTAACAGCATCCTAAAAATGCTGTCAGCTTATAATTATGAAAGCAAAAGGCATACCTCAGATGATCTTGGCCTTTGTGTCATTAAACTCTTACACTAAATGTCACATTAATTCATCTTTCAACATTTTTCCTTGTTTGATTTTTTTTCCCCCTCTGAGAAGAAATGTGAAGTGAAATGAAGGAAAGGAAAGACAGCTCATTTATTAAAAGTGAAAAATACACATACAACTCACTAATTGTCTTATCAATGTTTTTTAAACATTTCTACAAAATGAAATGTGTTTGGGAGGAAGATAAAATTTGAGAAGACAATCAAATCCATATTTATTGTAACTGATCCAGAATCACTTAGTCTTTTTTAAAGAAAGGATCAGGACACTAATGTGGGCCCCAGACCCTGTAACAAGGGGTGATGTATAAACAGCAAGGGACCTTTGATTTCATTGAGTTCACTGCTATAGCACTGAATTCTGTATGCTAACATGACTAGGTGGTTGCAGGGCTGGAGGACTTAGCAAAGTCAGGTGCTGGTAGGAAATCTACTCAAAGACTGTAGACCCAGAGACCATTAATTTTCACCTTAGCTCCTTGCACAGTTGATTTAGTCATTCTGTTCTCCTGGAGCCAGTGGTATCAGATAAAGCTTTACATTATGAAAAAGCAAAATATATTACTGGCATGTTAAAAGAATTATGATGATTTTATTATATCTATAAATTTTTTAAAAATTTAGATTTAGAAGTTGTCCTGGTGTATTCTATACAACTCTTTCTCTTTTTTCTTTAAATGTGTTGACATTAATAAGTGATGTTTTGCACAAATAAAGCCCAATTCTATTTCAGTTGTAGCCACGGGAAATTTGAGGGTTTTTTTTTTAAAGAGAGAGGAGAGAGAGAGGAGAGAGAGAGAGAGAGAGAGAGAGAGAGAGAGAGAGAGAGAGAATTTTTAATATTTATTTATTTTTTAGTTCTCGGCGGACACAACATCTTTGTTTGTATGTGGTGCTGAGGATCGAACCCGGGCCGCATGCATGCCAGGCGAGCGCGCTACCGCTTGAGCCACATCCCCAGCCCAGGGGTTTTTTAATTAATTAATTTATTTTAATTAGGTATATATGTCAGCAGAATGCAGGTTGATTCATCGTACACAATTGTAGCACAACTTTACATTTCTTTGGTTGTACACAACATAGCATCACAGCACATGTGCAGTCATACATGTACCTGGGGTAATGATGTCCATCTCATTCTACCATCTTTCCTATCCCCATGCACCCTCCCAACCCTCCCTCCTCTTTGCTCCAGTCAAATTTCTTCCATTTTTCCCATGCTTTCCCCCTCCCCATTATGGATCAGCATCCATTTATCAGAGAGACCATTCAGCCTTTGGTTTTGGGGGATTGACTTACTTCACCTTAGCATGACATTCTCCAACTCCATCCATTTACCTGCAAATACCATAATTTTATTCTCTTTTAATGCTGAGTAATATTCCATTGTGTATATATACCAAAGCTTTTTTTATCCATTCATATATTGAAGGGCATATAGGTTGGTTCCACAGTTTAGCTATTGTGAATTGGGCTGCTAAGACCATTGATGTGGCTGTGTTACTATAGTATGCTGATTTTAAGTCCTTTGTGTATAGACTGGGGAGTGGGATAGCCGGGTCAAATGGTGGTTCCATTCCAAGTTTTCCAAGGAATCTCCATATTGCTTTCCAGATTGGTTGCACCAATTTGCAGTCCCACCAGCAATGTATGAGTGTGCCTTTTCCCCACATCCTCACCAACATTATTGCTGTCTGTTCTTGGTAACTTCCATTCTAACTGGTGTGAGATGAAATCTTACAGTAATTTTGATTGCATCTCTCTAATTACTAGAGATGTTGAAAATAGACATGTAGATCAATGGTGCAGAATAGAAGACACAGAGACAAACCCACATAAATACATTTATCTCATACTAATCAAAGGTGCCCAAAACATGCAGTGGAGAAAATATAACCTCTTCAATAAATGGTGCTGGGAGAACTGGAAGTCCATATGCAGCAAAATGAAAATAAACCCCTATCACTCACCATATACAAAACTCAACGTGGATGAAGGACCTAGGAATTAGACCAGAGACCCTGTGTCTAATAGAGGAAAAAGTAGGTCCCAATCTTCATCATGTCAGTTTAGGCCTCAACTTCCTTAACAAGACTCCTAAAGTGTAAGAAGTAAAATCAAGAATTAATAAGTGGAATGGACTCAAACTAAAAATCTTCTTCTCAGCAAAAGAAACAATCAATGAGGTGAACAGAGATCCTACATTTTAGGAGCAAATTTTTGCCACACGCACATCAGATAGAGCACTAATCTCCAGGATATATAAAGAACTCAAAAGAGTTAACATCAAAAAAGCAAAGAACCCAAAATAAATGGGCTAAGGAGCTGAACAGACACTTGAGGTTATTTTTATATAAAACTTATATTACAACACTTATCCTGTGTATTTTTTGGTTCTAAGACATCATTTTCTAGATCCAAGAACAATCTCTTTGGCTGAAGATCTTACATAGAATTCTATTCTGTATAACCTTCAAATCCATGTTACCAGATTATTACTTTTCCTGAGAACTAATGATAACGGAAACAGTGGTTGAGCTTACCATAGATAACATTTTTTGATTATCAGTATTTTCTAAAACATTGCCACTTTTAAAAAACTTGATTTATTTATTTACCTGTTCTAACTTGTTATACATGACAGCAGAATGTATTTGGATTCATAGTACCCAAATGGAGCACAATTTTCATTTCTCTGATTGTACACAAAGTAGAGTCACACCATTCATGTCTTCATACATGTACCTAGGGTAGTGATGTCCATCTCATTCCACCATCTTTCCTATCCACATACCCACTTCCTTCTCCTCCCTCTCCTTTGCCCTATCCAAAGTTCCTCCATTCTTCCCATGCTCCCCTCACCCCCATTATGGACCAGCATCCACTTATCAGAGAAAACATTTGGCCTTTGGTTTTTTGGATTGGATTACTTCCCTTCGATTGACATTCTCCAACTTCATCCATTTACCTGCAAATGCCATGATTTTATTCTATTTTAATGCTGAATAATATTTTGTGGTGTATATATTCCACATTTTCTTTATCCATTTCTCTACTGAAGGGCATCTAGGTTGGCTCCACAGTTTAGCTATTGTGAATTGTGCTGCTATAAACATTGATGTAGCTGTGTCCCTGTAGTATGCTGTAAAACATCGCCACTTTTAATTCTAACAATCTTCTACAGTAGAGGACGGATTAAGTAGTCAAAAATGAACACTCTACATAGTTACTGTCTTAGTCCATTTTCTTTTACTATAACAGAACAAGACTGGATAAATTATGTATATATATTTAATATATTTTATTTATTTATTTATTTATTTATTTATTTATTTATTTATTTATTTATGGAGGCTGGGAAATCCAAGCACATGGTGCTGATATCTGCTCATCTTCTGGTGAGGGCCTCAGGATACTCATGACAGTAAGCAGATGTGTGTGAAAGATGAAGGATACTAACTCCCCACTACCACTAAAGCATTCTCATGAGAATGGCATTAATCTCTTCATGAGGGACCCACCCTCATCACCCAAACACCTCTCATTAGTCCCCACCTCAGAACACTGTTGCCTTGAGGAATTAAGCCTCATGAGTTTTGATAGGGACAAACCACGTTTAAACCATAGCAGCTGCTGTTCTTAGATTTTTCTAAACAACATTCCCTGAATCCAGTTAAGCCATTAAACCAAATGAGGAGGTCTCCAAGAGAATCACTGGCAATGACTAGGGGTGTCGGCCCCTCAGCCTAACTGGAATCTTGCTGAGCTACTGAACCCCTAGCTCTTTCCTACTTCTGTTGCCAAAAAAGGAAACATGGAAAAGTCCCTGGGAAGTTTGTCAGGTGCCTCTTGGTTTTGGTGAATGTCTGTGAAATGAGACTAATGTGTTTCTTGAAGCAAGGAGGCCAATGGAGCAGCTCACACTAATAAACAAATAGGGACCATGGTGCAGCATAATCCTGAGGAGAAAAATATGGAATGCTGAACACCAGGATCCCCGTGACCCTGGGAAGCAAAAGGAAGGATCTCCACACATATTGACAGAAAAGAGACAGAGGAGAAATGAAGGAGCAGAATCCACCCTGTCCCATGACAGGGTCCTTGGAATAGGGCTGGTAGGAGGGAAAGAAATTAGAGTTGAAATTGGACTTAAATTTTAAATGGAATTACTGCAACTGATTAGAATGCCAAAGAGTTTCCCCTTGGTGGTGTTACATAATAACAAAGGAGCTTTGACTTTTCATGTTTGAGGACAATAATTAGGGAAAAGTAATATCATTTTACATTACAAAAAAATGAGCTCAGGCAGTTTAATAAACTGGATACAATCCTTAGTGACTAAAGGAGGCTAGGACTTCTGTCTCTGGTCACAGAATCACCTAGATGTCAGAA
The DNA here is from genome assembly GCF_045843805.1 of Urocitellus parryii. Taxonomy (NCBI): domain Eukaryota; kingdom Metazoa; phylum Chordata; class Mammalia; order Rodentia; family Sciuridae; genus Urocitellus; species Urocitellus parryii. The sequence goes on along the minus strand of NC_135536.1, from coordinate 29,690,773 downwards.
GACATCCTGTGGTGTGTATCACTGAACTGGTGAGAAAGTAAGGGAAATCTTTAGGGGCCTTGGGCTGGAAAGTGAGAAACCAGGAAACTAAGTTAGTATTGGATCAGCCTTTCCTCAGAGGATATCCATCTAGACTGAGTAGCCTAGGGCCTGCATTTTAGAAGCCCATTTATACGGGTGTCAAGGGAAAAAAAATGAATAGGGGAACAGTCAGTTCAGAGACTCCTGAGGAACAATGCCATTAGTCAGTGAAGCAGGTGGCATGGGGTAGGGGGCTTTATAGAGGGAAATGATGACAATAACTGTTTTGGTTTAGACTAGTAATAGAGGAAACCAAGAGGTGAAAAAGTCTCCCTTGATAGTTCCTAATTCCAGACTGTGTCTAGGCTGGATAGTGTGGCTCACTAAACCCTACATAGCTTCAAGACTCCAAGTAAATAACTTAATGTTTCTTCAGTACCGCCTTTAGGTACCTGGCAGAAGCTAACACATTTTAACAGTGCAATCTGTAAAAATTAAAAGTATAGTAATGGAAGTTAACAAGTTAATAGAAACATTAAACAGCAGACTTGACACAGATAAAAAGAGAATCGGTAAACTAGAAAATTGTGCAGTGAAGGTGCTTAGAATGTAGCAGGCAAAGGCAGAAATATAAACAATATGAAAGAGAGGTTAAAAGACTTATAGAAAAGAGAAGTGCTAATACCAAGTCAAATGTTTGAGAAGGAAGTAACAAAATATGAAGAGCAGTTCTTTCCCATTGCCTCTATTATTTCCTTTTCAATTGAAAGCTACCATAACTTGATAATTTTCTAGAGTTGATTAAAAGCATTAGTCCTCAGATTCTAGAAGCCAAACAAGTAGAGTGAGATGAAATGTCATCCATGTCTAGCTATAATGATGTTGAATTATAGAGCACCAAACACATATTTTTTAAAAAAATAATCTTTGAAATAACTATAGAGAAAAGACAGCTTGCTTATCTGAAAAATTATTGGCATGATTCTCTGTAGCAATGGAAGCTATAGTATAGTAGAATAAAATCTTCCTAGTGCTTTAAAGAAAATAACAATGCAGAAAGTAACTTTCAACAATAAGAGCAAAATTATCATACAAAAATGAAAGGAGTGTATTATTAACCTATGTTTATCAAAGGAATTTTTATAGAATATATTTTTTAGAAAGAAGGAAAACTAGTCCCAAAGGACATTTTGAGATGTCAAGAGGATAGTTCATAAAGAATGTAGAAAGCATGAATTAATCTATGCAGTCATGGGCCATATAAAGCAAAACAACCCCTCTTGTTAAGAGTTAATTTTTTTTAAAAAAAAGAAACAATGAATTCCAAAAACTGGAAAATAAAAGCATGTAAATTAATAGGGGGTGATGAGTTAATATGTGTAAAAGTCCTGTATTGTTTGGAAAAGAGGTAAAGATATTTAGTAGTTCTAACCTGGCACTGTCCAATGTGGTAGCCAACAGCCCTATGGAGCTTTTAAAACTGGTGGTAAGTTGAATAAAATATTAAAAGTCAGTTCACCTTCACCAATAAATTAAGAGTTTCTGTTCATCAAAGGATACTATAAAGAAAGTAAAATGAAGCCACAAACTGGGAAAGGATACATTCCATTCCAACAAAGCAGTAGGAACATGAGTATATATGAAAGTCTTCTAAAAATTAAGAAAATAGGGCTGGGGATTATGGCTCAGTGGTAGTTTGCTTGCTTAGCTGTGTGAGGCCCTTGGTCCAATTCCCAACACCCCAAGAAAGAAAGAAAAGAGTAACATGTTTTCAAAATTGAAAATAAACAGCATGTCATAGAAGATAAGCCTATGATAGTTGCTCGATGTCATTTGTAATCAGAGACATGCAAATTAAACTTATAGTGAGATACGATTTCAGCTCGCCAAACTGGGAAAAAAATGGAAGATTCTAACCATGCTGAGTACTCACAAGTGGATGGGTCAAAAGAGAAGCTAATCTAGTGCCGGTGGGGAGTGGAAATAGGAGTATAAATTTCTACACTGGAAAACAATGTGGCAGAGCCTATTTAAGTTGAACTCATGCATATTTGATGACTTGCTCTTCCACTACTAGAAATATATTATAGACTAGAGAAGCCATTGAGCAGGTGCTCCTAGGTCCCCATCTTGGCAGTGTTGTTCAGATTAGCAAACATCTGGAGTAACCTGGGTGTGGCCTTTTGCTCTAGAATGCAAAGAGAAAGTGTGTTCTAGTCCGACAGGAGAATTAGAAACAGCTACGAAATCAATCAGCTTCCTTCTTTGACAAGGCTACAATTTAATACCTTAATATGCAGGGGGGAAATAAGCAATTTACAAATATGTCATGATCCCAGTTGTTGAAAGTTCAAAACCAGGCAAAATTAAGCAATGTGTTAAACAGTAAAATAAACACTTGGAGAGCTTGCAATTTAGTTAAACAGTAAAAATAAGCACTTGGAGAGCTTGTCTCATGGGGGGAGTAGAAAGATTAAAAAAATGCAAAGGGGTCAAGGCACACGGAGGATCTCAAAGGTATTCATGCTGTTTTCTTAACTGGGTGATGAGAACCATTTTATTATTTTTTAAAGATATATCTATACTTGGTATATATATTTATGACCTTTCACAATGAAAAGAATTCAGGACTTTACAACTATATATATACTTCTCCTTTATAAAATCAACCATGTAAAAACTATTTATACATGCACATTGGCCCATGTATATATGAGCAAAGGAGAAAGATTATTTTTTTTTTCCTTTTACAGGGGGTGGGTACCAGGGATTGAACTCAGGGCCACTTGACCACTGAGCCACATCCACAGCCCTTTTTGTATTTTACTTAGAGTCAGGATCTCACTGAGTTCCTTAGCGCCTTGTTTTTGCTGAGGCTGGCTTTAAACTCACTGTTCTCTTGTCTCAGCCTCCTGAGCAGCTAACATAACAGGTGTATGCCACCACACCCAGCTAGAAAGCTATTATAAAGGAATGTAACATAAAGGTATATTGTAAGTGGAATATGAATGAACACATTCCCTTTGAGAAGATGAATTTGACTTTGCAGTGATTTTGGATTATACCTCAACTCAGAAAACTTTCTTTGCTTTCAGTAGACAGGTGAACATCTAAAACCATTCAAGCTATATTATTTTGTGTATTGCATGTTTTAACCCCACAGCCAAGCTTCTATGAATGAACCCACAAGACCCATCTGACTGTTCTCTAGACATCATCCAATTATCACCTGTTCTGCTTATTAATACCCATAAGCAGGTGATATTTTTGCATGGAGCTAACACCTTCTCTTATGGGTCAAAGTCACTGGTTCTGTTCTAAGCAACACTGTGAAGGTCAAGAGCAGAGAAGTGCATCTTCAGGACTGAGTTCTCTCACCTACTCTATCCTGCTGTACCCTCTTTCAAGGATGGTTGTGGATCCTCTGGGATGAACCAAGTGCAGGGCTGTCGTAGATGTCCACCCCAAATGCAGGTGTTAAAAAGGGAGGGGAGAATATCTGTAGAGAACTTAGAAATAATAAAACTGAATAAAAAGTCATTCAGCTTTGTTATCACCATGCAGTTTTAAATAATGTTGGTATTAAGATATGCCTCCCTCCAAGATTTTTTTTTGTCTAAGAATTCTAAATTAATGCAGTTACTGTTGAGTTATAATAGCTATATAGTCTTCAAATTAGCATGTTTGAATTACTTCTCTTAATCTTAATATCACATTCTATGTGGATGTTGAATCAGAAAACCCACAGCTCCACAGGGACTCCCAACACACTCAGCAACACTGCTCAGTCCCAGAGTAAGTGCCTGACAGGTTGGAATTGAGCACAGCGCCTGCCTCACACCCCTGTGGTACTTTTTAAGCATTAGGTTAAAATAAGCACTGAGCACAGTGTTGTAAATGGGAAGGAATAGAGTGTAAGTTATTGCAATCCTCTCATTCCATGTGACCCCTTGGAGTTCATATTTGTATTTGAAATTGAAACAAGTGAAAACTGCAAGGAATAATATTTTTGTTTGATAAATACAAATTTCAGTTCATGCATGAGACGGTTTCTGAATTTTAGAAATATTTTTAAATTGTGATTTATTCTTATCACTTTTGTTAAAAAAAAAAAAAAAACTAAGCACAGTAGCACATGCTTGTAATCTCAACAGCTGGGCATGCTGAAGCAGGAGGATTGCAAGTTCAAAGCCAGCCTTGGCAGATTAGGAAGACATTTAACAACTCAGTGATACTTTGTCTCCAAATAAAATATAAAAAAGGACTGGGGATGTGGTCTAGTGGTTAAATGCCCCTGGGTTCCACCCCCAGTACAAAAAAAAAAAAGAGCTGGGCATAGGGGTGCACACCGTAATCGTAACAACTCAGGAGGCTGGTGCAGTAGGATCATGAGTTCAAGGCTTGCTGGACAACTTGGCAAGACCCTATCTCAAAATAAGAGAAACAAGCTTAAAAAATTTTTTTTAATTCAAAAATGAAATATTGTTACTTAGTGATATCATTCAGTGTTTGCCTAAAATGTGCTGTTTGCAGTTGTTCCAGGTTTGTTAAATTTCACTGATTATTGTCAATAAAGAGAGGATGTTAGCCACGATCAATAGCACGTGCCTGTAATCCCAGTGGCTCTGGAGGCTGAGGCAGGAGGATTGCAAGTTCAAAGCCAGCCTCAACAACTTAGCAAGGCCCTAAGCAACTTAGTGAGACCCTGTCCCTAAATAAAATACAAAAAAAGGGCTGGGGATGTGGCTCACTGGTTAAGCACCCCTGAGTTCAATCACTGTTTCCATAAAAAAAAAAGTGCTAAAAATGATCTGTTCTCAGTGTCAAACACATAGTTATACCCTGTAATTCTCTCTTTCAGTTCCCCAAGGTGTCAGGATCTAGAATAGGAGGAGTCCAAAGCAATGGACTTTAAACCTGAGGGACATGGTTTGGGTATTTTTAAGTAAAATATGTAGTTTCTTTGCTTGCCAGGTAGTTTCTATAGCAGTCATTTTCCATAAACTGGTGATTTAAATCTCCATGATGATGTCAAAAATATATTTAAAGCTTGTGTACAATATACATTACATCTGAAATTATATTCTTTGCAGCCATTTCAACATGTATAAAAATGTTTAGATGTTCTATTAAAAATATGTTCAGAGGATGCCTGGTTCTTCTGATTTCTTTTATGCATCACACAAGGCAGAAAAATTTTTGAAGACAGCTTCTGTAAAATTCTTATCAGACAGCATGCACATTTGGGGATCGTCAGCAGTTCAGTAGCCAAATCTCCTGTGGAAAGGATTCTTGAGGAAGAAACCAGGCAATTGGGATAGATTCCTTAAATGTGTATTAGGGAATGAGAAACTAATATGGTGGGGAGTGTCCTATTGGCTAATTGGTGCTTAATATATGTTTTCTTTTGGAAAATTCCAGTGATGTGAAGCATAGATACGTGAGGGACCCTTTTTATGAAAGAGAAGTTGAGGTTAAGGGAGGTGACTTGCCCTGTCCAGGGCCACCAGCCTGGTTGGTGATAGAGCTGGGATATTAATCCACCATGACTAATTCTGAACCCCATGGAAGACACCTCCCCACGCCTTTCTCCTGGTTTTAGGCTCAGCTTTGATCTTCAACATAATGCTGGATAAAGAATTCCTACGGGATCAGGCAGCCCATTTGCTGATCCGCTCTTTAATTTATAAACACAGCCAAAATCTATTTTCAATCTGGTAACACTTTTAGCCATGAATGAAGGTGGAGAAGAGCTTGGGTTACAAGCTGACCTTTCAGTGTGTCACCAAGAGGCTGTCCTTGAACGTACTGAAAGAGAAGAAACTCCTGCCAAGGGTCTTGGCAACTTTAGGAATTTCATGCTCTGGGATGAGTGTCTCCCTCATAAGAGAACGGTCCCTGGGGTTTTCCTACTCAGAATCACGGGCATGTGCATGATGTGGATCGAGGGAAGAAAACCAGCATTGTAGGCAGCGAGGGCTGTCTGCCTTCTATTTCTAGTACTGGCACTGACTTAGAGTACATCCCTCATCATTTTTGTCTCACTTCCTCCCCTCTGGAAATATTTGCAGAATCATAGCTGATGGCAACCTACTTTTATAGGAAATAATGCTTGGGGAGTTTTCTGAGGGCATTGAGAAGTAGTCGTACGTGGGCAAAGTCTGTGGGCACAGGGTCAAGGCATACTGGTAGGGGCAGGAGCTCAGCCTCAGCCTGTACTGACGGGCTCAACCCCGACTCTGCCTCACATGGAGACAGATGTTGTGTTAGACCAGGACGCAAGAAAAGACCACTGACTCCAATTAAAATCAAATTAAAGCAAGCTTATTATTTCGACCGGCCGGGCTGCCTTGCCCCTCAAATCGTGGGAGCCAAGGACAGCCCCGAGGCTTCTTTGTGGCCCAGTTTTATAGCCCAAAAAGTTACACAAAGGGGGGGGTTACAGATAACAACATTCTGAAGAGCATAACACAAGTTTACATTTTGCTGGCCCCGGCATCAGAATTTATGGAGATCTTAGAGACTCAGAGAGGGTCGTTGTCTGGCCAGGGAGGGCCAGAATTTATGAGGCATCACTAAGGTTTAGGAAAGGGTTGTTATATGGTCAGGGAAAACCGGACCTGGGTGAGTTCAGGGCACGGGCAGGCATTCCAATCAGCTTTACAACATCAACTAATGGCCAGGCCATACAGACATCCTGATATTTTTACAGAAATCTAATGAGATAACTAGGCTAGGTATATCATTCCCCCCTTTTCTGATGTGTCCCTTTCAAATCTTTGATAGGGTAGGGGAAGAGCACTGAGGGAATTTTAATCCTTCAGGTAACAGTCTCCAAATTTTTAGAACTCACCCAAAACCGGTCTCCCTGATTTTACCTGACTTAATTAATTACTTATATTGGTAGTCTGTTTATTTTTGGCTCCATTGTTGTAAGAAGAGAGGCGTCACTCATTTTGGCTTCTTGTGAGCTGAGAGAGGGTGACGTGAGGGGGCACGGCGAGAGGGACACGAGTTGCCTTTTAGAAGTCGGTTCGGTTTGAAGTCTGGTTGGGGAGGAACAGGTTGTAAAGTCACATCTGGGGATGGGTGCTTCTATGAGAGAAACAAAAACCATGAGTACTGAGTACTGAGTAATGTTGCAGCAGCTGGAACGTGTCACTGTATAGAAGTTCCCTGACCAGGCTTTAACCTTCCCAGTTATCAGGACTATAAGCATAACATTTAACTTTTAGTATTACAGATGTCCTTCCCCATAAGACACAGTTTAATAATTTAATGTCATCTGATCTTGCAAAATTCTTTTACTAGTATGAGCTCTGTGTCTAATAGAGAAACCTTTAATTCTGTTACTAAGGGCTGGATAATCATACTAGCAAACACGAAGCCTACCTGTGTAGGTTAGGAATATCTGTAGGCCTTAAACAAAAAAAACTTCTGTCTCTGGCAGCTCCTCTTGATAGTCTCTTTTTATAGTTATCAGGCATTTCTGTCTGAGAATCCTTCTTTGTATCCTCCAGTCTTACTTATTTTGGGAGGCTAACATAAAGTGTATACCTTAAATTATTATTATTATTAATTATTATTATCATTATTATTATTTAAAATGCCCAGGAATGGCTGTATTTTGGTTTTAATGTCTTTGCTAAGTGTTTAAGATGAAGCAGTCAAACTGACTTTTGTTTCTATCTATTGTTAACAGTCAGCTGAGCTTTTATGGGAGTCATTCCTGGGGAAACTTCTCAGTTCTGCTAGTGCCATTTGTGCTAGGATGGGTCTAGGTCTTGCTTGACCATGTGGCTTTCCTCAGAAGCATCAGGGATGTCTCCCTTCTCTGATGACTCTCCTCTTCATAGCAAATGCACTGATTGGCTTCTGTTCTCCAGTGGTCTCATTAGTCTCCCTGATCGGGAGGTTATGTGGCCCAGAGTTGCAAAGCTCTTTAGAGAAGTCCCCTGTTCCCTAGATTCAGACTGACTCAGAGGGCAAGGGCCAAATATTGGTTTTTCTGGCCCTTTTAATTTAACTTTAATTTTAAAACTTAATCTTAAACATCCAGCAAATAAATTTTAACAGCCTTATATTAAGAGTACTGGGCTTTAATGTCTATAACTTTATAATTATTCATCTTTTTATTAATTGGGATCTGTATTATCCTATCTGTCTTGTAGGTGATGGCTTATCATCTCAAACTAACCCATGTTGTGTTCTTAAAGCAACACTTCTGTAAAACACTAACAGGGAATCTTTAGATCACTTATAAGGAAATTACAAAATAAAATTAACAAGAGTAAAAACAGTTTGTGTAACAGCTACCCTAAATTTTTGGCTGAGTTATACATTATATCCCCTGTTTGAGATCCTAGTAATCTTGACAGAAAAAAACAAACTTTTGAACATAACTTTAAATGAACTAAAATCTGGCCTACTGCTTTCATAGTCATTCTCACATGTAGTAAGATGGGACACAGAGCCTTATCTCAGGTAAGGCCGGGCTCTTTATAAATCTTAAGTGTTTTAGTTCTAAGGCTGATCTTTGTTTTTTAAATATCATTTTACAAAGTTTACATAAATTGTTTGAGGTCACATGAACATTAGCTGACACCATATGATATCACATTTAAAACATGAATTAAAGAAAGGCTGAAAGTTTTTAACCTTTACATAGATTAGGCTCTCATTAACTTAAGAATACATTTAAATTGTTCCCCAATGTAAGAAGTAATAAAGCTTTGCATATCTTATTGATAACAGGTAAATAAATCCCCAATATATTTTTTACCATACAACTTCTGAACACCAGCTTGATATAATGCTCTTTCAAAGTTTCTACCTTACAGACTTGTATACCTGGAAGATATGAGCACATTAATAGCATCACAATTACATTGATGTTTCTACATTAACCAAGTTTAACTTTTAAAGAAATGGCAGTACAGTGCTCTAAAATAACAGTTCTTATTTAACCAGTTGTTTAATTTTTATGGTTGCTTGCTCTAGGAAAAAAATAAAACTTAATAAACACAATGTTATTGGTAAACTTATGTTTTAACAAATTTTTGTCTCTTTAGCACATGACTGATTTTTACAATCTTATACAGACCTTAGTACAATCTTATACAGACCTTAGTACAATCTTATACAGACCTTAGTAAATCAATCAGATATCTAACAAAAGTACTCATGAATGAGTAATCCCATATCAAATTTACTTTACTTATTTTATCAAAATATTAGACAAATATATTGAACAGTGTAAACCATTTTTTTTGTTGAAGGAAAAGTCCTAGAACCAAGGCATATTAGACATTTTATAGACATTAATATTTTATGAGTTTTTGAACACCTAGAAAAACTTGTAAGCTTAAATTTTAAAGACATTTATTTTTATCTGTTTATCCAATTTAAATTGAACCATTTAAATCACATGAATTAAAGATCTTTGGATCCACTTTTTTTAATTTGTTTTTATGAGCGCTCCTTATATATGTTAATTTGTATATCATATATATGATATACGGACATATGTATATATAGACATATAACACATAACACAAGTGTGCACACATAACAATAGTAAAGGCCTTAGTAACTTTTCGAAGGTGAAATCTCCATTGCAATGTTTCAAAAACTCCACAGTTGGTCAAAGATAGGACTGATCAGAAAAACATTAACCTAGGTCTGTAGAGTCAAAATCATGAGCTCAAAAAAATACAGAATCTAAGGAAAAAAACAAGAGTCCTAGTAAAAATGACTGGCCAGTAATTAGTAAATACCATACAATTTACTTTTTTTTCTTAGGTCTCAGATCAGTCTCCTACTGAGCTTGCAGGCTTCTTTCATTTGCATTTCAACATAAGTCCTGGCTGAGGTCTGGAAGGAGCAGGGAAAAACTGCTATTCTGCGCAGACACCTCAGGCCTAAGGCATTTTAACTATAAGTCATAATTTTCAGGTTCGAATGTTGAAAATTATGATACAAGTTTAAGATACAATTCACAAAATTTTATATCTTTACATCTTGTTTGGTCAACAGATACCATACTATGATTTACTATCCTTGTCCAAATTAATGCACTGGTACACACAGTAACATTTTCCCAGGCTACCCAATTCAAAATTGGTGAAAAAAAAAGACTGAATGATTAGGAAGTTACTTGCCAACTTGGAAGTAGAGTTCTTTAGTTTTCCATCCTAAGTATTTAAGTTCTCTGGCATGAATTATCTGAAATCATAAACTAAACAATTACCTAAACCCAACTTTTAACTGCAGCATTGTGCAATGCATTAAAAACCCATTCAGATACCAGATTGTTACAATAAAACATCATCTTTTAGACACATATTCAGCCAAGATCATTCCCAAGAAACAATTTATAATATCAACACACTATTGCACATGTCTTAAAGGGTCAGAAACAAAGACATAGGACAGACAGAGGGGAGCTCCAGACTATGGCTGACAGACAGAAACCTTTAAAACAGAGCAGATAAGAGAAAAATCTCCTACACCAGTGGCACCATAGATGTCCCCACAAGGGGACCAGATGTTTTCACAGAGGGGCAACCTGAAATATAAAATCAAGGGTCTCCATGGCGACTTTACTGCATTAAGTGTCTCCTTTTTCTTTTTCTCTTTTCAAGAAGACAGAGGTGGCATAATCCTTACAGTACAGGGAAGGAAGGAGGGAATCTCCGAAGCAACAGGGCTTCAGCAGCTGCTGGGAGTCCCTCAGTCCCTCCTTTTACTTACAGGATTCCACCCCAAGCACACTCCATCTCCTAACATTTCAGTAGTCAGTTCTCAAAAAGTTCTGGGGGGAGGGTAAAGTTCATCGCAGTTCCTTAAAACACAGTCCAAAGGGGGTCAGGCTTCCTTGCTTTATTACCCATTTTCACGTCCAATATCCTAAAGTTTTTACCACAGAAATCACACAACGAAACACACAAAAACAAACAAACAAAAAACATATAGAACACAGAACAAAACACAAGAAAACAGAAACCCGGCGCCAAAACAGAAAAACAGAAGAGCAATGCAACGTCTTGCCAAAGCTCCGGGGTAGGAGCGCGTGCGTGCCCGTCGGCACCTCTCTACCCTTCCAGAGGAATTCCCTACAGAACAGAACAGAAGACAGAACGATTTCTCGTTACTGTCCGGACAGGAGTATATGTGAACCTCGCCAGGCCACCTCTCTGTCATCAGAAGAGATCTCCCTTAACCGGATACCAGATGTTATAAAGGCGCCACTTACCTATGGAGGCCTCCTCCCCCAGGTGCTTGCTGAGAGTTTTAGTGCGGCAGTTCACTGCAGTGCTCCGGGACCGAAGGCTCACTCCGAGGCCTTGGAACGTCTCAAGTTGCGCACCCCCTAGAGTGGCTCTCCAGCCCGGAGCCCTGGAGTGAAGGCTGGCTTCAGAATTTCCAGCAGTCTGCTCTTGTGGTCTGGTCGGGCAGGGTCATCTCGCTGGGGCCTCCAAAATGTTAGACCAGGACGCAAGAAAAGACCACTGACTCCAATTAAAATCAAATTAAAGCAAGCTTATTATTTCGACCGGCCGGGCTGCCTTGCCCCTCAAATCGTGGGAGCCAAGGACAGCCCCGAGGCTTCTTTGTGGCCCAGTTTTATAGCCCAAAAAGTTACACAAAGGGGGGGGGTTACAGATAACAACATTCTGAAGAGCATAACACAAGTTTACATTTTGCTGGCCCCGGCATCAGAATTTATGGAGATCTTAGAGACTCAGAGAGGGTCGTTGTCTGGCCAGGGAGGGCCAGAATTTATGAGGCGTCACTAAGGTTTAGGAAAGGGTTGTTATATGGTCAGGGAAAACCGGACCTGGGTGAGTTCAGGGCACGGGCAGGCATTCCAATCAGCTTTACAACATCAACTAATGGCCAGGCCATACAGACATCCTGATATTTTTACAGAAATCTAATGAGATAACTAGGCTAGGTATATCAGTTGGAGCTGCCTCCTCTTCTGTAACACAAGGGCAATGGAGCCTACTGCACAGAGTTACCAGGAAGAGTTCAGGAGACATGCCCACCAAGCCTGGCATGAGTATTTACTGAATAAGAACTGCTGACTAGGTCAAGGTCACCGTTCCCACCATGGTTGTTAGAAGAGCTGGGGTTCCTTTATGGGAGTTGAAACCACCCCTCTACAGTCCACCTCGGGGGAAGAAGCATAAGAAGTTTCCCTGCAGCCCTGGAATCCAGCTCCTGGGTCACTCCTCATCCAGTCTAAAACATTTCTCCAACCAGGGGCTCTCCACCTGCCACCCCCAACACTTCCCCATTGACATGTATAACGAGAAAAGTAAGGTACTTAATGTTTGTTTCAAAATTGACCGACTTGAAAACCTAAACCTTAGTGTAGCTCTTCAGATTTGACACCATTTTTTTAAAATTTTATTTATTTATTCGTTGTTGTTGTTGTTGATGGACCTTTTATCCATTTATATGGGGTGCTAAGAATCGAACTCAGTGCCTCACACATGCCAGGCAAGCGCTCTACCACCGAGCCACCACCCCAGCCCCCAAGTCTTGACACCATTTTTAATCTCCAACGTGCCCTGGCGCTCTTGACAAGGCCTTTGTGAACAGTGAATACCAGGGAGCTGTCTCCTTTCTGCCACTGCTGGCTTTCAGTCCTCACACGTCACGATGATAAAGAGAGCAGGCCCCGTTGCCTGCCGGGAAGCGTGCTGGGTGCTTCACCTACATCATCACAGTCTGGTGGTGCTGCTCCCTGGGGGTGGCTGGTGGCAGCAACACCTTACAGACAGGAGTCTCAGGCCCTGCTCCCTGTGCCGAGTGACAGCGCTGGAATTTGAACACAAGCTCATCCAATCCTGATCCCATTCCTCTTCACCGCATTTTACTTTTATATCCCACACATAAAAGTGTAATCATGCAGTATAAAGAAAGGGAGGTCTTGCATTTGTCCTTAAAACTATAACCTTAAAAAAAAAAAACAGCAGACATCCCATGCTTCTGGTATTCTTATTAAAAAGGCAAAACAATGGTGACAGAAGACAGTTCAGTGGGTGCCTGGGGAGTCAGAGGTGACCACAGTGGGAAGAGAATCAACTTTTTAAATTGAAAGAGCTCTTGTGTCTTGATTGTGGTAGTGGTGACACAAAGTATACAGTCAGCTTCATCATACTATATCTTGAAAATAGTGAATACAGTAGGTTAATGCATATGTATGTGTTCTTCTATTATTTTTAAAAAATATATTTTTAGTTGTAGATGGACACAATATCTTTATTTTATTTATTTATTCTTTTAATGTGCTGAGGATCAAACCTAGTGCTTCGCATGTGCTGCGCAATGCTCTGTTACTGAGCCACAACCCCGGCCCCTGTTCTTTTATTATTTAAAGAAACATATATTCAGCATCCCCTCACACAATTTATTTAAAAGAAATTTATTTTAGGGCTGGGGATGTGGCTCAAGCGGTAGCGGGCTCGCCTGGCATGCGTGCAGCCCGGGTTCGATCCTCAGCACCACATACAAACAAAGATGTTGTGTCCCCCGAAAACTAAAAAATAAATATTAAAAAAATTTCTCTCTCTCTCTCTCTCTTTCTCTCTCTTAAAAAAAGAAATTTATTTTAAATTTATTTTAAATAAATTTATTTAAAGAAACTGGAACCAACCTAGATGCCCTTCAATAGACGAATGGATAAAAAAAATATGGCATTTATACACAATGGAGTATTACTCTGCATTAAAAAATGACAAAATCATAGAATTTGGAGGGAAATGGATGGCATTAGAGCAGATTATGCTAAGTGAAGCTAGCCAAGCCCTAAAAAACAAATGCCAAATGTCTCTTTGATATAAGGAGAGTAACTAAGAACAGACTAGGGAAGAAGAGCACGAGAAGAAGACCAACATTAAACAAGGATGAGAGGTGGGAGGGAAAGGGAGAGAGAAGGGAAATTGCATGGAAATGGAAGGAGACCCTCAGGGTTATACAAAATTACATACAAGAGGAAGTGAGGGGAAAGGGAAAAATAATACAAGGGGGAGAAATGAATTACAGTAGAGGGGGTAGAGAGAGAAGAGGGGAGGGGAGGGGGGCTAGTAGAGGATAGGAAAGGCAGCAGAATACAACAGATATGAGTATATCAATATGTAAAGCAATGAAGTGTAACTGATGTGATTCTGCAAGCTGTATACAGGGTAAAATGGGAGTTCAAAACCCACTTGAATCAAAGTGTGAAATATGATATATCAAGAACTATGTAATGTTTTGAAAAACCAACAATAAAAAAAAGAAAATATATATACAACATCCTCTTCTAGCCTCTCTTCCCCAAATATGGGTATGAAAAATGTCTGGCCAGTGGAAACCCATGAGGAGTAGGAATGGTTGGAGATGGCACATTAGTCTCCTAGAGCTATAATGACAAAGGACTGCAGAGTCAGTGGCTTAAACAGAGAAATTCATTTCCTCGTCATTCTGTAGGTGGAAGTCGGGGATCAAAGTGTTGGCAGGGCTGATTTCTTCTGAGGCCTCTCTCCCCGACTGGCAGCTGGCTGTTGTCTCCCTACACTTTCACATAATCTCCCTTCTGTGTGTGTGTCTATGTCTAAATGACCTGTTCTTAGGGGACACCAGCCATGTTGGATTCAGGCACACCCTGATGAGCTCATTTTAACTTGATTACTTCTTTGAAGGCCCTATCTCCAAATACAGTCACATGCTGAGATTCCTGGGATCAGGACTTCAGCATAATGAATTTTTGGAGAGGATGTAACTCATAAGATAACAAACAGGAAATGACATTCGATTATTCACTCATTTCCTCTCTTTGGTTTTGTTTGATGTTTTTACCAGGGGCATAGATTTTATGATTTAAAGAATTCATATAGGAGAAATAGACATATATGTTCAATCAAGACAGAGATAATCTATAAAGCCAATTACATGCTGATGAGATTAGTAGACCATGCTTCCCATTGATCATGATTTATCACTTCTATTACTTTCCACACCGATGTCCTGATGAGGACAGTCCTCAGGCACAACTGCGTAAGAATTACCACTTGATTCTTCTTTGACTACACCGTATTTTTGTTATGGGTATCTCTGTTCTCAGAGTTGCATCTAAGTTTGGGAGGATGGGGGTGTTTGTGAGTTCAAGCAAGGAAGATGGGCAGCCCTGCTGCACCTGGGCCAGAGTGTGCAATCATTTCAGTGGGGTGGTGTCCCTTCGCCTCGTTCCTGCCTGGTCACTTCATGTGTGTCATTGTGGCATCCTCTCAAATTCTGATTCTGGAGCTGCACTCTCTGTGTGGGAATCTGAACTCATTACTGGCTGTCTACCTTGACCATTTCTCTTAAGCAGGCATCCCTATCTATGATTTAGAGCTGTGGATAATAATAATACACATTTCATATTATTGTTAGAAGGATCAAGTGAGTTAACATGTAAACATATATGAAGCAGTATCTGCCCCATAGTACCAGCTATAATCTGTAAGCGATTCCCATGATGAGCCCTAGAAGTAGTATTTTTACTGTTATATCATGCATCTCATTGGTGCTTTTCTTGGGAAGCACATAAAATACTCAATTTACTTTTCTCACCTGTGAGACATTATGCTGGATTTCCCAGGCCATCTTCTGGACTCACTAACTCTGTCCAGCGCCACATTGGGAGTACAGATTGTGGTGCTGCTGTTCAGAGAAGGGGCACTTTTCTGGCTCCTTGCATTTTCTTTAAGACATGGAAGGGCAAAAACCCATCTCTTTCCTGGCTGCCCAGATCTTGGTCCAATGAGTAGAAGGGCAGGTCCCTTCCGGGGTGGCCCCCATCACAGCTTCCTTTCCCTTCTCTCCCCTGTCTCTTCCTTTCTCTTCTCATTTGACTGCTTTGTCAGGAGGCTCTGAAAGAATGAATGGCCTTTGACCCTCAAATGCTAAGGACTGAGTGTTGGTCTTTTACATCTTCTGATCAGTCCTCAAAGGCAGTAAGTAACAGGTCACCCTGGGGTGAAGGACAGGACTCACACTGGTGGCAGAAATGTAGGGAGGGAGAATCACCTGAACAGATTCATCAAAATCCATTTATAAATGCCCTCCAGCATCCTAAAGAGAGACCTCTGTTTCCCATGATCCATCACCAAATTCCCAGTGCCTGACACACAGTCCAGAGAGCCTTTGGAAACCGTCATGCATCCCAAGTGCTACGATCATTTGCCTCCCAAGCATCCACAATAATTGCGGTTGGCTATTTGTGTTTTCTTAGTCATTCAGACACAAACTGTTTTTCAAGACCAAGGGAGAAAACCACCCCAAAACTCTGGATAACTTCTATTCAAGTTCAAATGTTTCATGTAAATTAATGAAGGTGAAGTCTATCCCATGTGAATAAAAATCTTGCAGTCATGTTAATTAATGAGTGTCTCTGATTAATTTTCATAAATTCTTCCAATTCAGTCGTACATCCCAAAATTAATGGTAAAAGTCAAATGAAAATTTGAAGTCAGCATCCAAGGAAAACTCATGCTGAATAAACAGATTTGTGTAGTTAAAGACTCAACAACGGATGGTAGAAACAGTAAAGTGTAGAAAACTGGAAAATGGCCTTTAAAAAAAATGGGTTCTGAAAATAGATGAATACCAAATAAAACAGAAGAGTGTTAAAAGAGCTGTGTTCTTGGTGGAAAGTGAAGCCTTTCATACAAACTGTATTTGTATCTGTAAAAGGACAAAGTAGAGCTATAACAGGAAGGTTTTGTGGGGAAAAGGAGAATATTGGCATGGTTTCGTAAAGTTTTAATGTAAATCTTAATTGTCCTGTAAAACGAAGGTTATAGGAATTTTCAGGCACCAAAGAAACATTAGACTTGGGTTTTAAATGTTCATGTGGGAAATGTTCAGAGGGAAGGAACAATGCCTGAGGAAATCAGAGATATAGAGTGATTTCATGAATTCAGCAATGACACTGATCTTCCCAAGTCATTGTGTTTGTCTAATAAAAACCACCACTGCTACAGAAAGAGTAAACTTCAGAATCACAAGATACAAGTTTAAAGGTCCTTTGTGATCTCTGGTCCAGAGGATTCGTTTGACAGGCAAGGGGATGGAGCCTCTGAGAAGTTGCTTAGGCAATGTCTCCAAGATCTCATGGATAGTTAGTGGTGGAAACTGGAGCTCAAGCCAGATCTCCTTACTCCAGGGCTGAGATGTAACAACCTGACCCTTTAAGATCACCGGCTACTCACTTTTGGAACCGCAAATAAAGATGGATCATCCAGGACCTTCTAATCAAACTGCATGCTCCAGGGTTATATCGAGGGCTTAAAAGGGTGTCATCCTCCTAGGCTGGAAGTAGAGACTGTAAAATCCAGGCGCACGTTGGCAAATGCGAGCCCATAGATCAGTCAACTCCCGTCAGCACAGGAAGCTTTGCTTATATAAATTACCCTTGGAAAGAAAGGTGAAAACTGAACCATAATTCAAGAATGTGTTAATTGTTTTTTCTCTTCCACAGACACCCACTAATTTATTCTGAAGGAAATGCTGCGTTTCCAAATTCTACTTTTACTTTAAAGAAATTCAAACTTCAAGAAAAAAAAAAGTTGAACACTATATTGTGATGGCTCCAATAGTTAAGAATAACTGCTGTCGTGACCGAAAAGTCATTAACAATAATTGGCCTGGGAAAAGGGGAGCCTGTCTAGCTCTCAGCAAGCATTGGTTTTATGTAAGTTAGTACATAAAGTTAGTGATCTCTTGCAGGAGAAAGACAGGGCCTCTCTGGGTCCCGTAGGGATTGACTTGGCCCCCAGTGGCTGACGGACCTCCAGGCCTCTGGGAGGCAAGAGGTCAAGCGTCCATTCTCTTCACATCCTGTCCCCTCAGTCATTTTCTGCTGCTTCCTCCTCTGTGTCTTTGTCTGTCTGGCGTCTTTGATTTATTCACTTATTCAACTGATATTTTGAGTGCCAGGAAGAAAACCTAACTGCCTGCTGAGGAAAATAACAGGTTTAGGGGAAAACACAGTGAAGAATAAAAATGGTCCAGCCCTTGTTTCCCTTCCAGAGCTTAGAATCCAATGGAGGAAAGAAACATTAGACAAGCACTCACACAAAGAAATGAACAGTCCAGCGTGAGATGGCATTGATGGGAGAGGTACACAGTGATACTAAAATTCACCCAAGAGAACTTGCCAAGCTGACCCAAAGGTGAGATAAGAAAGATGAGTTGGTGCTAACCAGGTAAAGATGGCTGCAAAGAGAGATCCAGGCTGAGGGAACAGTATGTACAAAGTCCCTTTTGTAGAAGAAAGTGTAGCAGATAGGAAAAGGGACTAAAAGATGATCATGGTGCCTGGAGTAGAGAGAGGAGGCCGAGGGGCATGGTATGGTGTGAGGCTTTGGTCTTGAAAGCAGTGGTTTTTAAGGGAAATGATATGATCAGATAACAATTTCAAAAAGGTCACTGTATCAGTGAGGGTTTAACCAGAAAAACAGGTATATCGTGTGTGTGTGTGTGTGTGTGTGTGTGTGTGTGAAGTGGGTCTGTAAACTCCTATAAGGCCCAGTGGGCATGGATTGTGGTACAGCAATTGTGCCCTTCTGTATTCCAGAATTTCATGATCTTATGAATAGAACTAGTTCAGCTTAGTTCCTTGTGAACATACTGATACCATCAGAGTAATAAATAACTTGGGTAATAACTTATTCCCACCTATCACCATTCTCACCTGGAATGTATAACAAAATATGAGTGACAACCAATCAACAATCTGCCATCCTTGTTGCCCAATGCAATTTTAACAACCCATTTGTTGTAACCTGTATCTTGCTCTTTTTTGTTTTTTTTTCTATTCAATTTTTTATTAACTTTTTTATTTTTTCTACTTAGTTATACATGACAGCAGAATGTATTTCGTTTCATTGTATACAAATAGAGCACAGCTTTTCACTTCTCTGTTTGTATTTGATGTAGAGAAGGATGTCCTTCTCATTCCATCATCTTTCCTACCACCATGCCCTCTCCTCTCCCCTCTTCTCCTTTTTCCCAATCCAAATTTCCTCCATTCTTCCCACGCCCCCCCCCATCATGGATCAGCATCCATTTATCAAAAAGAATATCAGGCCTTTGTTTTGTAAGGATTGGCTTACTTCGCTTAGCATGATATTCTCCTACTCCATCCCATTTATCTGCAAATGCCATAATTTTATTGTCTTTTAATGCTGAGTAATATTCCATTGTGTATATAAACCACAGTTTCTTTATCCATTCATCTATTGAAGGGCATCTAGGTTGTTTCCTCAGTTTAGCTATTGTGAATTGAGCTGCTATGAACATTGATGTGGCTGCATCACTACAGTGTGCTGATTTAATATATAAAACCAAAGCCCTCGGATGCCATTTCAAAACACTTATTCTGGACAGCTAGATTATGTGGTCCCCAGGTGGCCATCCTCATAAGTTTATTCAAAGTTTGAATAAACTTTGTTCTCACACTCAATGTACCTTAACTTGTCTTTTACACTGGCAACATACATGTGTCCCAGGGAGTTGACTTGGCTCTATAAGGCTAATGTCTTCACATCTGATTATGTGATATTGGAACTTGAAGACCCTGGAACAGGCATCCAGGAAAGGGAGATGGATATGAATAGGGAAAACAATGACAAATGAGGACCACACCGATGAACAGGACTCCAGAAGAATGGAACCCAGTTTTCACTGCCTCCCTTGACTGTATAGTTATCTTACAGGGAACACTGACTTTCACTGTTATAGGGATAAACTCACACTTGGCCCAGGAGTCAGAAGAGGTGGAGGAAAATCTAAGAATCCAGGGGAAGCGGTTGTAGTCCCCTGCTACATCAACAAAACAAGCAGCAGATAAGCTTCAGCATGTGTGGGCTACAAAATGGCGACCACTTCTCTTCCATCCTCCAATCTTAATAGACAAATGTCTCTTGTGGTTCAAGTGACCACAAGCGATTGAAACATTTCAGAAAGGGAATCTGGGGAAGGTGGTTCAGCCTAGCCACGTCAACATCATCAGCCATGCTGGGGAGCTTGCTGTAGTGTACAGAACTTATGTGCAAAGGCTTTCATCTTCCTCCTGGCAGTTCCCACCCTAGTCTCTTGGGTTCAAGTCCTCTACACCTTCTGGGGATGTTGCTTCTCCACTCTACTCACTAGTTGTCCTGGGGGGAAAAAAAAAAGAGAATTCCTAAATAATCTGCCAAAGGTTGAAAAACAGCCACTAATAACATTTCAGTCCGTTTGGTAGCAATGCAAGCCTCCACCATCACAAGTAGAGCAAGAGGAGGTAGAGAGACTCTCCTACTGGCCAAATCAAAAGTGACAGGTTTCTGAAGATAGTACTGAACCCACGTGGCATTCTAAGGAATCAGTCTGATGTCATTCTGTTCCTGGTTTTCCTGTCTTCTCCTACCTGGGAGCTCCAAGCCACCCACAACCCATGGGAAGATCTGACACATTTTGGCTTCCACTTTTCTCAAAGTGGTGGGGAGCCAGAAATGAGCCTGCAATGAGACAATCGCTGACATAAAATGGAATCGAGGAATAAAGTTATGTTGGTAATCAAGTAGCTCCATGGTCCTTAACCTGACTGTACATTCAGGCATATGTAGAAATTTACAGCATTTCCATTGTCTGCACTCCCCAGAGAATTTTAGGGTGGGAACAAGGCATCACTTGTTGGTAAAGCTCCCCAGTTGCAACCAGGATCTAATCTAATTCTCTTGTTTTCGGAGAATGAAACTTGGTCATAAGAAGTCTGGTGTGCTAGCCCACAATCCACTCAACCAATGGAACCCCAGTCTTTTGGCTCTTAAACTCACTCCTCTCCAATATGCATACTGTTATATCCTCTGTTAAAAACAGTCAGACACAGAAATTAAAACTACTGGGTCCCAAGAATGTGATGATTTGGAACATACATGTTATTTTTAGAAGACAGCGAGGCTGAGGCTTGGTCATTCACCCACACTGTACACACACAAATGCAACCTGCCATCTAGCCCTTCCTGGCTGTCTGATTCTTTCAGTTTCCCCTGACCATGTGGGAGAAAGGAAAGCACAATGAATGAGCGTAGGTGTGTATTCTTCAGTAGAATGCATTTCAGAATGATCCTATAAATTACAGAGAGCCTTAATAGCTAATGATTAGGTCTCCTAAGAAAGGAGCCATTGCAACCAGCTGGTCACATAATCAATCTAAAATAGGCTTGATCCAGGAGCCTCTGTGACTGTATGCTTGAGGAAAGGAGCAAGGTGGAGAGGGGAAAAAGAGAAGTGTGAGTTCTATTAAGAAATCTTTGAATTTATAATCTGTATTCATACTATCAGTATTCCATCATTATTCCTTTTGATTTTTTTAATATCAGAAAAAAAATAGATCTTAGGTATGAAACATTATGAAGGACCAAAGGGAAATTATAGTTCATTCAACAAATTGCAAATAATTAACTTTATATGAATGTATGCATTAACTATACACAAACACACATACAAACACACACACACACACACACACAAAACTGATCTGTGGTAAGATAGACAAGTCAACCATTGTGGACAGAAAATTTAACATATTTCTGATAAATCAGGCAGAAACAGAACCAAAATATAGAACACTTGAATAACATGGTCAGCAAACTTGGACCAAAGAGATATAGAAACAATATTCTATCCAGAACGCAGAAAATGCACACATGGAGCATTTACAAAAATTGACCATGGTACTAACTCAATACCTTTATTTCTTTAAAAAAAATCAAATTATTGGATGTTTTCAATCAGTAGCTATAACATGATATACTAGAATATACTTTTACTATCTCTTTATTTTAAAAGAGCATTAATGAAAAATTACAGACTTCATGCTCATTTTAAGGAATTCAACAGTTGCAAAAGAGCATAAGGATAAAAGTAAAATCATCTTCCAAATCTTGCTATCTCAAAAATAACACTATTGAGTGTTAGGTGAACATCATTTCAGAATTATGTTCTTTGAAAGACTCTTCCAAAGAATATGTACGCATATCTTCCAAAGAATATATAGATATGTAGACATACATATGCATAAATAAATACATACCTAAATCTATATGAGAGAGAGAGGCAGAGAAAGAAGCTGGCTGGATTGGTACACTATAAAATAGGATCATACCCTAATGCCTTTTTTAATTTAAAAAATATATATATATATGGGCTGGGGTTGTGGTTCAAGCGGTAACACACTCGCCTGGCATGCGTGAAGCCTGGATTCCATCCTCAGCACCACATACAAATAAAGATATTGTGTCCGATGAAAACTAAAATATATATATATATATATATATATATATATATATATATATAATCAGTTTTATTTACATGCAGAAGTAAAAGAAACTGAAGTTACTACCAGAGGAATTCTTACCATCATATGAATATTTCTTTACTATCCAATATAGTGTTTCCTTAAAGATGCCCTAACAAAGGAGACAATAAAATTCATTGGAATTATAATATTTTTATTCATTGATTTTTTGGTTCCATTTTTATGGTGTCAGCTGACTCCCTGCTGTTAAAGAAGAGGATATTAATACTTCTTCCCATTTTAGGATCTCCCACCTCCGGATTTTTCTAGAACATTCTCATTCATGCAGCCAGTCAGTATTTAGGGTCTACGTTGTTCAGGTACTTTGGAGGTGTCAGCTGGGGTGGTAGCTCGAAGCTCTAGGCAGAATGGACAAAATTCTCACCAGTAATGGGCCTTACATTTTAATAGAGAGAAAAAGACTCTTCTGACATTGTGCTGATTCTGTTCACTAGCCATAAGCCTTGTAAATGCTCGGTATTATTTCTATACTTGAATTCTTTCCATGCATATATATAAGGAGAAGTCTTGCAGACTAGAGATGTGACCATGCTCTTATGAAAATGAGATGATGCTATAAATTTATTTCCATCATTGAAAATCCACCTGTCCTTCCCGTATCTTTGGTTCTCCCCAAAGCATCCTTCCCCGTTTCTCCCTCTCTAGAAGGAAAAGCTGTCTCCCTTCCAGACACAGGGGAAATTTCTCCTCATGTTCACTCCCAGTTTTCTTTTGAGGAATAGGGAGGGGTTCTGGGTGGCAGTTCTAGGCCAAACCTTTCTCCATGGCTTCTCTGCAGAATTTCCTTGACTGTTGGTTTTGGAAGTAACGTGGCATTCGGTTGTTGCTTTCCTTGTTTGATTGTTTGCTGCTGATAAAAATTTTGACTCATTTCACTATTTTGATGCTGTCATTGTTCATTTTGTCAAATCCTGTTACACTAGAGAGATGAAATAATCAATCTTTTCTCTCTTTCTTGACCCACATTCTAATTCTTCAAAATGCTGTTATGAACAGAAATTCCTGGTGTCAAAGCAAGGCATATGTGTTTCCTGGAGTAGAAGTAGGCAAGCTCTGTCAACTAAATTTCCTCTGTTTGCTTCCTGTTAGATGCAAGAATAATGCTTCAAGAATAATTTTGACTCAATCTCTTAAGTTTTCCTAGCCTTAACTTGTTCTACGAAAGAGCTTCAAAGCAAACGAGAGAATCTTTTTCCGCCGTCAAGGTCAGTGGTTCACAAGCTTCATTATTAGAAACACATGCCACCATTTATGAGATGTCACAATGACTTTGTTCCTAGAAATAGAGTCAAAATTCACAAATGATTTACTACATGTGACAGATTGCCCATGAAAGAGGACACAGAATGACAACATTAGTGACTTTCCTAGGACCTTCCAAATGAGTTTCTATAGAAGTTTGGTATTTCCAAACATTTCTAATGAGAAAGAAAAGGTAAAGTTATCTAAGCAAATTAGAAAACTACGTAGGCAGCTTTTTGGAGAGTGGAATTTTCAAAGAAACCATAAATACAGCAAAGAAGGATAAGGAGAAATAAACGGAAGTATTCAAAGCTGAAAGAATAATTTTTAAACAGGTTAAGACTGAGAAAGATTGTCGTCTTATGAAATACACTGAGGTCATTCACCACCACCACAAGAAGTTTGATTTGAAATGACAAGAGCAACGATGTGTCCGTGAAGGTCTGAGAGGAAACAGATGGCTCACTGAAGGGATTTGAGGACATTGTCCTAAAAGACTATTTTTCAAAGCGTGAGTGGAGTTCAGGGCAAGTAACAGGAGATGGAAAAACTGGTACCTCAAAAGAGTCATTTTGGGGGGAGGGCACATATAACAGAAGCAGTGAGGACAGTGGCTCTCAGTGGACCCCAGCCAACTCCTGAATCAAAACAGCGAATGACCCACTGTCTTTCTGCTCTGCCACCTCCTGGTGCTGATTCTCAGTGGCTGAACCCAACCAGAAGCCAACCAGAGGGCAGGGGAATCCATTGGTCCAGTCCATGCAGGGTAGCTTCTCCTGGCTCAGGGGAGGGTGGAGGGAGGGGGTGTTTCTGTAGGGACCATAGAAGATATCCATAAAGAAAGGACTGGGTGTGGGGGGACAGAGATGCTTACCACTTCAAGGGACTGATTTGTTAAGCATCGACATTAAGAAAACAGATGGATTTAGTAATGACTCTGCATTTTAACTTTCCTATCAAAGACAATTACCTAACTGGAAACAAAACAGCAGGATCGAAGGCTGATGTCAAAATGGGGAAATCAGTAAACTACCTCTACTTTAAACCGGGTCATCAGTGGTCCTGCATGTATTTTCTTTAACTCCAAGTGCTGAAAACATTTTGTTCAATGTCCAGAAAGGGTCACCATTATAACCTATAATAAAGAAACTGAAATTAAAAGAGATGTTACAGATGTCAGGTGTCTTAATTTCAGGAGGATATTGAATGGGGCTTCTTAAACTTGGGTGGTGATGAATAAGATGGAGACAACCTGGCTGTACAGTCAGGTTGGACTTGCCCCTGGCCAGCAATAGTTCCATAACTGTGCGCTGTGCTCATACTTGATAACAAACAACCACCTTAGTGTTTTTTGTATTTACCATCCTATACTTTTGTCATTATCTTGAGGTGTACTCCTACTTATACTTACAAAACACATTCACCGTAGAAGGGAATGCCATATTACTCTGCCAGCAACCTCACACGTCACGTTTGCCCCGTCTCTTGATTATATCATTGTGCTTGATATCATCTTGTGTTATATTGTTCATTAGGCCCTGGGAGCAGTGGGTTGTCTCTCTCTCTCTCTCTCTGTCTCTCTCTCTCTCTCTCACACACACACACACGGATCCCGTACCTTGGCGTGTAGCAGGAGAGACCCTCTGGGTTTGTTGAAGTACACTGTGTGATGTACACACAGTGACCAAATCCCTCGATGACACAGTTCTCAGAAGGTATGGTTGTTCTCAGAGGTTGTGTGGCTGTGTGTATGCACACACACACACAAGCCAGAAGGACATTAGGAACAGTAATACCACAGGGCATCTAGAGGTTCTAGAACTTTCCAGAGATGCCAACCAATGAATCTCATCACTGCAAGACCATTCTCTGGACAAGTGCTTAAGCAAAGAGTAAGACTTCCTGTGAAGGCAGAAGAGCAAAAGGGAGACGAAGGAAAGAGACAAGAAGGAGGAAAAGGAGAAGAAGAGAGATGGAGGAGGAGAGGGAAGAAGGAGAAGAAGCAGCCTGTTTGATAACATTTCTCTGAAATACTCTGGATGGGTCTGGACCCAGATGCAGGCTGGTCCTTCTGTCTTGGACTAGAGCTGCCTCTGAACTTCAGGTTCCAACTCCTATGCAGGGCCCCTCGCCCTCCAGGACAACGTTACCTGTCCCTCTGCCATCAGCTAGGATGTGCTCAGGGCTGTCAGCAGGAGTGCAGAGACCCTCAGGCAGCCCTGCAGGCTCGGGGCTCTCTCTCTCTGTATGATCCCATGGGGCAAGCGTGACAAAGAGACCAAACGACAGAATTTAAAATGATCTCTACTAAACGGAGCAAATTAAAGGAATCGTTATGTGATGGAATGTTATGGAGCTAATTTATCTACCACATTGCTAAATATGGGCCAGAATCAAGGCCAAAAGAGTCCCAGGGCTGCCATGTCACTTGTTGCCACAAGTAGAATGACACTCTCTGAACCTAGGGAAGAGACGGTCCTCTCGTATTATGACAGCAGAAGCACGTGAGAAGTGCTGTCTCTCTATACATGGAGGTAACCGATTACAAAAGAACAATGACAAATCATTTTCTCCCTGGGAGAGTGTCCAGCAAGACGGTGAGTCTGGAGAATTCATCCAGAAGAGAAACAGTGAAAAGAAATGGGAAACCTGGAGAAGAGAAAAACTTAAAAGGGACTCACACCAAGTTGAAGAAGGCCAAACTAAGCAAGAGGAGGTGGCAGGCACACTGGTTTTAAGATCCGGGGAAGGAGGAAAATCCTTGCCAATCAGAAATGTTTTGGAATAGAGTCAGCAGCTTCGTGAGATCAGGTGACTGTAGTCAGTCTGTAAGGGGGACGGTGAGTGACACCTGGCAAGGAGGCTAGGATGAATTCCTGCCAGGTCTTTGCAGCCTTCCCAACCCTCGTGATCTCGATCCTGGATCACGAGCAAAGGTGGAAGATAGCATTGGACTGAGAAGGAAGAAGACCTTGTTGCAAAATTTCCATCTTTTCTTTCCCTAGGGTGACTGGGCAGGCTACTCTTAGCAGGGAAGCAAACTGACCACTAAATCACCATCATCCCTTATGGTTATTTCGCTGTTTCAACTTGTGAAAGGGCATAACTGAAGCAAAGAGTCACTAGCTTACTTTCAGAACTGGTTCAGAGTGTGGCTGCACTTAGACCTAACAGCATTACCTGGCACAGTCACGTTGGTTTTCCTTCATCCTTTGTAAAACAACTCTGTCCACCTAGTTGGTTAGTCAAGAGCTTAGACGTGACAAAGGCAATCTTTGTGTCTTCACATGTGCATCTGTGTGTAGACGGTGCCCACCTCTGAACCCTGACATCACACCCAAGTTCTCATAAGCTCCCAGCAACCAGAGTTTCAGGGCAGCACAAGCCTCAGCATTTGCATTGGGTCTTCTTGTTTGGCCCATTAGCTGGCGGAATCACAGGCAGGGACTTCTTTTTGTGATTGGTGTTTAATTCTATTTCCTGAAATGTACTCAGCTTTCACTTCCAATTATGGTCATTTCCCTGTCTCGTCTTTCAAAAAATCAAAGACGTCTTGGTTTCTCAGAACTCTTGTCTTTTTACAGGACAACCTTCTTTTTTCCACACTCCCTTCTTCAGGGTTACTAAAGATGTCTGAATCCAGATTCTAATGTTACAGTGTCACCTGGGGCAGTCGCACAGCTAAGCTTAAATGGGAGGAGGAAGAAACAAACAGGGATGTTTAAAGAAGCTTTCTAATTGGTTGGACAAAGGCTCTTGACAACTGTAAAAGAGAAAATAAGAAACTGGTATTTAGAAAAACATCAAATTAGCAATTTGCATGTCAGAGAGTTTCTTATTGTGCAAACAGAGGCAGGGGCAGTTGCGTGTGAGTGTGGTGCTGGTGACCAGGGCCTGGAACTGCAAGAAGCTGTGGGGACTCCTGAAGGTTGTCACTTGTTTTGGAGGGAGTATAGACTGGGGGTGGGGTGTGCATTTCTGCCACCAGCTCTCAAGTTATTCCCAAAGATGGAAAAAGCTCAGGTTCAATTTTATCTTGTCTTTATCTGATGACATCTGTTCGTTCCTTGCAAAGTATGTACAACAGTATGGGTGTATTCATCATCTCAGTATTTGGGGGCCGAGATTCATAAACTGACTTCTATGCAAAACTTGCTTTTTTTATTTTTGTACCAGGGATTGAACCCTGACCGCGAAGTCACATCCCCAGCCCATTTTATTTTTTTTTTATTTTGAGACACAGTTTCACTAAATTTCCAGATTGGCTTTGAACTTGCAATCTTCCTGCCATAGCCTCCCGAGCTACTGGAATTACAGGCGTGGGCCACTGCAGCCAGCCCATGCAAAGCTTTCTATTGGGGCTGGGGATGTGGCTCAAGCGGTAGCGCGCTCGCCTGGCATGCGTGCGGCCCGGGTTCGATCCTCAGCACCACATACCAACAAAGATGTTGTGTCTGCCGAGAACTAAAAAATAAATATTAAAAAATTCTCTCTCTCTCTCTCTCTCTCTCTCTCTCTCTCTCTCTCTCCTCTCTCACTCTCTTAAAAAAAAAAAAAAAAAAAAAAAAAAAAGCTTTCTATTGGTTGCAGATCATAGGCTCAGAAAAAAGCTAACCCCAAAGACTGTGTGTGGGAAGGAGGATGGAGGGTAGGCATGGTTGCAACCTGGGTCTTGCTCACTGTGTGCATGTCCAGTCCTGAGTTCAGTGGTCAGGCTGGTCCAATGCTTTTCAGAGATCTAAGTGTAATCCTACCTCAGACTTTCTAAAAATAAAGAATAACTTAAGACTACATTTGATAATGAAAACTCTATCCAATTTTCTTCAGTTCCCTTAATGCTGTTATATACTATTCAGATTTAGTTATATGGATTTGTATTGTATGGTGGCTTATTGTACTGCAGGCTCTAATACCAAGTCCTCGGGTATTCCTTTCATTAACATTGGTGACCTCCCTTAACTCATGTGGAAATAAACACTAGAGTTGTGGAATGATCCGGGTCCTCTCCGGTATGTCCCATGCATTATTGCTGTACACTGCCTATACTAGGGTGCCTATTTTTTTGTTTTTCTCCTCCATGACTTTCATAGCTAAGTCTTTGTCTTGCTTAGGCACTTGTTCAGAGAACCATCTTGCAGTATGGAGTCCTTACTGATCCACGTAAGCTCTGGTTTTTTTTCTGGATGTTCTGTGGTATCGCTGTTCCTAATGTCTTTCTAATAAGATGTGTGAAGGAGTGTGTGTACACACACACAAATGCATATATTAAATGATCTATGATAAAGAATTGGCTCATGTCATTCCTGGAGGCTATGTCCCCAGATATCGGGTCACACGTTGTTGTCAGTGCTCTTAGGCTGCCCCTTTCACTCCACAAGGTCACTGTTATTCCGGGCAGTGAATTGGGACAGGCTTTTAAAGCCCCCTTTGTCAGGAACGTAACTTTTCTTTAAAATCCAACCTTACAGGAACCATAGATGCCATGATGTTTCCATTGCAAGACGTTGAGATTCTCCCTCAGTGAAATAGCCCACTGCTCTCTCTGGTGGCTGGATTATATCAGGGTTTCTCAGATCAAAAGCGACCTCACAATCCTCGCTTTTTTAACTTGTGCCTCGCTCTTCCTGTAACATTTGCAGCAGTTTGTGTTAAATAGGGAGATGGACCAGGGCACCAAAAGGAGCTCTAGCTATGTAACAGGAGTGCTGGCCGTGGAATCTCCAGGCTCCTGTGGACTTCTGGTTCCAGGCACCTCCTCCTCCACTCCATGGAGAGAACATGGGGGAGAAGCATTCCTGGGCTCTTGCTTTATACGGAATGTATACTCCCCCAAAAAGCTGCATTTAAATCAACTTAGCTTGTTAGTCTTCTACTTAAAGGAAACATTGAAGCATTTTTTTTTTTATGATTCCAGCAAAGTTGGCAAAGCCATATCTTCTGAAGTCTGACTTGAACCAAGCACTCTTAGATCAAATAGTCTATTTATACTAAGATGGATGGATCCCTGGTGGTTCTCAAATGACTTCAGGATGCCAATTTTTAAAATGCTCATTTTAAACATTTTATGTACCACTTTACAACGAAGTATGGCTACGAGGTTTCACTGCCCGTGTTCTTAGTCTTTGGGTAACCTAGACATCATGAAAAATGACAACGTTCATCTTTAAATGTTTGCAAAGCATATCTGGCTGTCTTTTGATTGACAACATTTATCATGTGCTCATTTTGTACTGTGTCGAACTCTATCACCCAGCGCAAAAGCAGTACTTCTCATTTGCCATGGTGGTTTGCTGTTGAATGACATTTTTTATAGTCTAGGAGTTTAGTTTCTTAGGGTAGATATTAAGTCGGTTTGGCATCATGGAAATGGCATATTGCATCACAGTCATGTTCTCTGTCAAGTGTCACAGTCTAAAGAAAAAGGACAGAAAAGGGCATCTTAGGCGATTGATACATTTGTGCTAAGTCAAGTTGTAGCAGGCTGAAAAATACAGGTTTTTCAGCAATTTGGAAGGATAAAAATGATTTGAGAACTGAGTCATTGTGGGGTGCCGGACCTACAACACCCACTTAGGTGGTGCCTTCTCTGGGTTCCATCTGGGTATGTACAAGGTTGGAATTATTCCACAGCAGAAAGCAGAGGATAAAATATGACAGGAATCTTACTTTGATGAAATAAAGTTCTTAAATCATGTATGTTAGGGTACACTTGGACTGGTTCTACAAAAACTAGTACATTCTTTTAAAATAATACTTCCACTATCCAGTGAGAGGCCTCTTTTGTTCAGAGTTAAAAAAAAATTTCAAGTTAAAAAATGAAGCATATAATCTAATATGTTAAAACTTCATACGAATTTAACTAAGTTTGAGCATTAGAGGGTTCATGAGTCAGGCAACAGTCAGAACCAAAAGAGGTTCAGCGTGCTCTACCCAGCAATACGGGTAGCAGAGATTTATAGGCTGAACTTGGAAGTAAAACAAAGAAAATGAGCTGGGCACGGTGGCTCACGCCTGTAATCCCAGCAGCTCAGCTGGCTGAGGCAGGAGGATTATGAGTTCAAAACCAATCTCAGCAAAATCGAGGTGCTAAGCAACTCAGTGAGATCCTGCCTCAAAGTACAAAATAGGGATGGGGATGTGTGGCTCAGTGGTTGAATGCCTCTGAATTCAACCCCCAGTACCGCCACCCCCCTCAAAAAAAAGAAAATGTATTTGATTGATTCAAGTAGAAAGTCCCTAGTAAGAGGTTAGCTGGAGGTTTCTAACTAGTGAAGTCTCTATTTTTGTTATGTTCCTTTCATTGGATTTCCATTTTCTTCTGAAGAAACATGAAGCACTGTAGCCACCCCAGTCTAATGACCTCCCAATTAAAAAAAAATTAATATCACTGTTATTTCTGACAAAAATGGCAACCGCCCATGGTGTGAACTAAGAAGCACATCAGTAATTTAGTGTCAACAACACAACAGTCATTATAAGAATCTATGCTTCTTAGTTTAGACTCACCTATGTTTCGGTATTTATGTGTGCACTTATTTGGTCGTACACTCATATATGAATAAAAACATTAAAAAATTAATTTCTAGTTTTGTGTTTGTAACATTGAAATTTTAAAAATAGTATGCATAAATACTAATGCATCGTGAGAATTTATACATTGCTCTGTATACATTATTCAATTCTGGGAAAGATGGATTTGGATATTCTAGCTCTTATAGACCCTACGTCCTGGCACCCAGCATTAAAGCAGGGGTCGTTTTCTTCTCGGTTATCTGTTCTCAGCTCTAAATGGGAAAAGTTTGACAAATATGTGGATATTTTACATGAAGCCTAAACTCACAGAATTTGAGATGTATGAGTGAAGTTGTCTTAACTGTAATTCCTCAAAGTTTTTTCAGCCAATGAAGTTAACCTCAAACTATAAGGGGACCCCCTTCCCCTAAATTAAACTTAAGCCACCTGTGTAGAGACTCAAGCCTTTGGGCCAAGCTCCTCAGCTCTTCTAAGGAAGGAGGAGCAGTCACCTGACTTTAGGTGCTGACGCTGTGTCAATAATTGCTCGCTGCAAACAAGGAAATGATCCCCCAGATTCAGACTCAGGAAGGAATAAGCACCCCTCTCTCTGAGCTCTCAGGCAGCATCAGAGTATGGTGAAGAGGCTGGACTTGACCATAGATCCTCATCCCACCCCTGACACCACCATGAGACTCTGGGGCAGTGTCTTAATTTCCCAGTGACTCAACTGTTACAGGGGACAGTCGAGGCAAGACACCAAATAGGAACAGGAAGCAGGTTTATTTAGCTAGAGCCAGGTTCAGAGAGCAAAGCTTTCGCTCTGATCAATCAATCCCCCTGCATCCTGAGTTCAGGTAGTTTCAGAATTTTATACCCAATGTGTAAGGGGAGGGGCTCAGGAGTTCACATAAAAGCAGCTTTTTCTTTCACTGCTTTGGGCAAGTTAACTTCAAGGACAGCACCTGAGAAGGGAGAGTTTCTTCTCCCCTTTCTTTCCTCCCCCTGCCAGCTGTTACCATGAAGCCCAACTGGTAATTTATCTTATCTTAGAAATGTAGAAAACTCTGTGAAGCCCCAGCTCAAGGCCAGAGGCCTTGTTAAAGATCTGTCTTTTTCTTTAATCACACTTTGCATTTGCAAACACACTTCTACAAGCTACTATACTGGATCAATGTTTGTGAAAAACTAGTAAAGGGGCATTGAGCACCTGAAGTGCTGATCTCTTCCAGGCCAGTGGCCAAGTAACATAGAGTAACAGGAAAATAGGACTCTTTTGTAGAAAATTGAACTCTTTTGTAGAGACTCTTTGGCTAATAGACCTCAAATCAATGATGGTGACGATTTCTGGAGAAGCTTAGTTAAGATTTTCTGTGGAGGAGAAGGTGCTACTACACAACTACAAAATGGGTCTAAGCATAGCCTACGTACCCCATAGTGGTGGTGTGAGGATCAGACAGGAGACCTGGTGTAAACACAGACACGGAGAACTGTCCCCGGCTTAGGGTAAGCATCCAGTGTTAACTGTTAGAATCACGACCACCATCCCGACTGTAGCTCTGCTGTGGCTACCGCATGCAGGGGCACAGAAACCCAACCCAACCAGCACTGCTCCCTGCTCATGTCACCTGCAATGGAGGGAGAGTAGGATATGGGCAGCAGTGTTCTGGTTTGGGAACACTCACTCCCTGCCAGCTGAGTTGTGCAGGAAACCCCAGGCTCTGAAAGAACTGAAAGATTCATGGAGAGATGGAGTATGCCACCCTCAGGTCTATTGCAGACTGTACACAGGGACACGACACCCCCCAGGTGAGCTTGGGAGGGTTCAGTCCCTCATTTATTCTCTCATGTCCTTCTGTCACTGGCTATCAGTTGGCCAGACCCTAGAGCATTTGGTAGAAGGTGGCATGTGAGCCTGGAAAGTTGGTTTGGCATCAGGTGGGAAGGGGTAGAAAGCCAGGCTGAAGATTTGGGGCTTATTATTTCTTCCTAGCCTGAAGTTGGCGACCAGACCCTCTGGTCCCCTGTCTTAACAAGTCAACAACCAACAGCTCACTCCAGGAGGCAGCATAGCAGAGTAAAGAACGAGGACTTGGAGCTTGGAGCTGGCTCTGGGTTCCAATCCCAGTTGTGCCACTCACTGTCTGGAAAGCCTTGAACTGGTTGCCTAGCAATCCTGTGCCTCTCTTTCCTCACAAAAAAAAAAAAAAAAAAAAAAAAAAGCATAAAACAGTAATAGTGCCCATGGAGCTATTCTGAGACTGACATGAATTCATCTGTGCGAGGCGCTTAGCATAGCACCTGACATGTAATCAGAGCTGGTGTTAACTATTATTCTTTTCTTCCCTTCCAAATCTTATTTTCACATATGTAACAAGAAGCAATTGAAGTGCGTCATTTTGCATTCTCTTCTACTCAGGTTTTGATCAGGAGCACTAAAGCTATATATACTTTGAGCTGCCTGTGGCAGTGGATTGTGGAGTATCTTGGAGAAGGAAAGAGCCCTTGAAGGAGGGGAAACACATGAGGTGGTCCCTGCTCCTACCATTCTCCTGCCTGTCCCCCACCCCCAGCCCTGTAAGGATAAACATGCAGAGAACCTGTGGGCCCATGTCACCCACCAGAGCCAGGGAAAAGTCAGTGGGACAGACACAACATCATCTTTTAGCGCCTGTGTCTAACTTCAAAAGAACTTCTTTACGGGAAATAGAACTGAGAGTGGGGAGAAGGAAATTAGAGTGAGATCAGGAAAACAGGAAAATGAGTTTTCTCTGAAATCATAGTACAGTTGGCTACGGATGGTGCAGACCAAAGATAAAGAGGCACATCTGCCACTGACCTCTGAGCCAGAGAACGCCCTGCCCGGAGGATGCTGTGAGACAGACTCACTCTGCCAAGCGGTTCCTTCTCACGGGTCTTCATCTCTTTCTGTCCTTGAATCCCAGTAGGTAAAAGGACAAATCTGCTGAGAGAGTACATGTCACAAGTGGCTAGGTGAAGGGCAGCCATCACACCACATAGATAAGAAGCGAGGCTGGCGCCTGGGCAGGCCCAAGAGAAGGCGGGAGGACACTTGCCATATCGAATTGTACAATTTAGCAAATGGCCAGTGGCAGGCTGAGATGAGAGCAAGTTAATCTGTTTTCCATGCACTTAGGGCTTTTGTCAAGCAAAGGTCTCTCTGAGGACCCGGAGCTGGAGCCTGCTCAGGGAGCTGGCTGTCCTGGACTACAAATCTCAGTCCCCTGCATCACAAGGAGTTTTAGTTGTTGTTGTTGTTGTTTTTACCAATAAGGATACTTCTAACTGGAAAGAAATCCTGGGGGTTTTGTATTTGAATGAGCAATAGGAAAAATACTACTCTCTGGAAGCCAGCACTTATTGAGAGCTTGCTTAGCACTGGATACTTTTTTAAGCACAAGTACCTCACGGCATCCATATGAAGTGGATGCTGTCATTATTGTATAGGTGGCCAGTGAGGCACAGAGAAGTTTAGGAATTTGCCCAAGTTCCCATAGCTGGTAAGTGGCACAGCCAGGCTCAGAGCTCAGGTCATCTGCTCCAGAGTCTGCGTGCTGACCAACTGCGCAAGCCTGTGGTTGTAAGACACAGACTGTGTGAGTGCACCAGGGGTCACATCCTGTGGGCTGAGTGTCTTGTTTCAGTGAAGCCTGTTCTGCATAAAGTGTGTATGGGGACATGTGACTGTTAATCCAATCAGCCGCTCCTGGTTCCTGCTGGGTGCTGGCCACAGGGCTGGAGCCTGGCAGGGTGGGGGGATCAGATGATAATCACAGCCCATGAGAAGCATAAGTGAAAGGCTACAAAATCATAAAGGACAGGCTTTCAAAACTGATCCCAGGGAGACTCTGCCTGTGATGTCAGGGATGGCTTCTTGGAGCAGGTGGTCTTTGCCCTGTGACTTGAAGTAGGAATAAAAACTTTGAAGTCAATAGAGGAGGAAGGAGGACATTTGAGGCTGAAAGAAGTGGAGCAAAAGTGGACAGAGATAGGAAAGGGAGGCTGTGTCCGGGTTCTAGTAAATGATCCAATTGGGCCACCTAAGGGTGTGAGACTGAGAGAGAACTGCAAGACCAGGAAGGCCGCGGGGTCAGGCAGGGACAGGAGAGGTGTTTATCGGAATCAGAAGGGATTTAGAGGGCAGCTTAGCCAACCGCTTCGATTTACAGATGGAAGGAAGGAAGATGGCAGATAAATGACTCGCTCAATGCTACAGTGAGGTAGGACAGAAGGAAGTCACAAACCCAGGGCTTGCCCCAAATTTTCTTTGCAATGCTCACATGCATGAGCACATGGGTAGGACTTTCTCAATGTCAGACCAGCATTCCCTTTTCTATAACCAATTCTCTTTGAGGGTCTTTGCATATATAGACTGTATCTGCAGTTACATACCTGAAGTTAGTATTGGCCAAACATGAATTCTCTCTGCTGGCCGGAAGTAGCACGCGTTTTACAGTGGGAGATGCTGAAGATTTGGAGATCAGGGTTTTCTGCAGACACTCTTGATGAACTGCTGGCTTAGTTACTCTTCTTTAATAACAGGCACCAGGGCTGTGGCATTCCTGAGTCCTGGTATGATGCTGCCGTTCCTGCTTGTCTCTGCCAACGCCGCTTGCCCTTCCCACTGTCCTTCAACACATCTAAAACTTTTCTTTCCTGCCCACCTGTGATTTTTTTTCCTTTTTATCTTTTAGACTTCCACAATTCATGTGTTAATTTAACCCGTATAACCAGAAGATCCAGGAACACTTGTAAAATCATGAAAAAAAAAAAAAATCTTCATAGGTAACTTTATAACCAAAGCTTTCTCTTGGCTTTCATTATTGGCCTCTGGAAAATGCTATAAATGACATCAAACAGGCTTCAGATCTGTACCTCTAGAAGTAAGAAATTAAGCAGTGTTCAGAACATCGATGATAATTAATTTTAAAGAAAAAAAAAATCAATATCACAATCTTGGATCCCGGCAGTTTAGTTTAACCAGAGACAGCAGCCTGCACACGCGTGTGGCTTTCCAGAGCAACAGTGCCCCTCTGTGGTGATATGGTGCATTGCACCCTGAGAGCGGTTGAATATAAGGTTTGAGAAAAGAATCTGAAGGAAGAACCCCTCTGCTCAACCCCAGAGACAACAGGCTGTTTCTGCCAAAAAGATGATGCAGGTGGATGTGTGTGTGTGTGTGTACTCAGATTCTCTGAACCCAGGAGAGGGACAGTGAACAACATGGGTTGGTTGGAGTATTTCCAAGGTTAGAAAGTGGAGGGCGAGTGGAAGGGATGGGGCTGGAGAGAGGCTGGAGCTGCAGGAGGTGCAGGATCAGCACAGAGACCAGGGCCACACACTGTGGGCTGGGAGACACTGAGCAGAGGAGGTTAGCATAAGGTTTACCTGGTCGTCAAAGTGAGAGCAAACGTGGTAGTTTGCATGTTTTAACTAAGTCAAAGGTGACATTGAGATGTCTTGCACCAGAACAGAGAAGTAAAAGAGGGATCACCCAAGAGCACAGCTCCCAGCTCTGACCTGAGGGCTATGGTAGCTGCTGACCCCTCGTGCTCACTTGAGAAAGAAGTTTCTCTGCCTGAGAGATATCTGTGACTGTGTGAGATACGGCCCCTCCAGAGGTCTCTACATCACCTCTGCCGTGGTCCCCCACAAGGAGGGAGAGGTAAACATGGCCAGAATTCGAAATCCCAAGGCTGGGTTCCATTCCCAGAATCAGTGGGGCACCAAGGGAAGAGGGTACTGTTAAACTTTCTATGGACAGGGCACCCTTACATCCTGTGTACAGCTCCCAGCTCCCCCTCCTGGGGCCACGCATGACTTCCCTTATTGTGTGCTACAAAAGAGACAAGGTGCCAGTTTCCTCATCCGAAAAGTGGGCGTCATCCTCCCTGCCAAACTCACAGGATCCTCTGATGGAGTGAGTGGGATTGAAGAATGAAATTCTTATATCATTGAGCTGCAGCATGCAGGTTGACATCCAGGTCATACAATGGTGAAATCAACACGTATCATATCAAGATGTCCCAGGGCTTGAGGCAGAAGACTTGCCAAGCATGCTTGGAGCCCTGTGTTCAATTCCCACTACTGGGGAAAAAAAAAAGTCCAATATTTTTATTATATATAATAGAAGGATGAGATGATCTAGTAATTTCTTCTTGGTGTCTACATTCTTAGGGGAAACACATCTAGAGAAAAGAGAAGTCTGACATGATGGCCCTAAGTCTTGAGTTAAGCAAGAAAGAGAATAAAGTATCTTTTTTTTCTCCAGGAAAACTCTGTCCAGGTCAGTAGGCTGGCCCTTGAGCAGGGAGCTCCCCATATCTTAGGGTCCTGTTAGGTGACCAGAGCATGTGCATGTCCCCATAAGGGTGGCTAGGGTCACACTTCAGAATCATCAAAGGCACTCAATTATTAAGAACGTGAAGGGGACAGAGAAAGGAGGGCTGTGTCACCTAGAGGCAGAGCCTGGCCTGACATACCTGCAAGTCACAGAGCATCAGGATTGCTGGTGACCAAGAGAGAGACAGGGAATAATTCTCCCTCAGGGCCTCCAGAAAGAACCAGCTCTGGTGACCCTCTGATTCCCAACTTCTGGCCTCCAAAACTGAGAATAAATTTCCATTTTATAAACTCATAAATTTCTTTTTCTTAAAGTCTACAAAGAACTGAAAGGCCTGGCATGTGGCCCCGTGGTGGGTGGGGCAAATGGTTGAGACCCATGAGCTTTGAAAACGCTTCCTGCAGAAGGGATTCTTCCTTAGTGTTTGAATGCTGAGTAATGTGAGGGGGAAAAGATTCTTATTAGAGAGCTTACTGTCAGGGACGGTGATGGACAGAATTGTGAAGTGGGCAGATATGTGTCCCATGATATGACCTTTCCTTGTCCACCCATCTTCTGCCTTGTGGTCTTTACCTGGCCCTCTTACACATGGTGGATGGCTACCTTTCTCCTCAAAAAGAAAATGGCTGGTTTCTAGAAAAATCTGAGGCACAAGATGTGGTGGAAGTAGCTATTGGCAATTTGTTCATTCTGAAATCATTTATTACACACAAGTCTTCAGCCAGGATCCCAACCCCACTCCCACGGAATCCTACCCACTGGGATCATGAGGAGACAAAAGTAGACCCTTCTCCACCTGTGGCCTCCAGTGTCCTGGGGACATTCACTTAGAGGACGAAGCCATGAAGGTGACGTTCCAGACATGAGTAGGTTCCAGTAATGGAAGCCAAAGGTCTCCCGGGGGTATTCCTAGTAAGGCGTGAAGCTCTGCCTGTACCTAGGGAAGCCCATGTCCCCTCTCCCAGGACACTGACACAGGCCAGCTATGCTGTCCTGTTCCTGTCTTTGTGGGAACACCTAAGTGCTGTGGGCTAGAGTTTTTTACAATTATTTTTGCAGGGCACTTACTTTGGAGGTGAATTTTCTGGAAATTTATTATGTTTCACTTCAAAAAAGTATAGAATACAAAGAAGTATAGTAAGTCACTAATCAGGGGCTTGTTGAGCCTGAGGCCAGC
Source organism: Urocitellus parryii (assembly GCF_045843805.1). Classification (NCBI taxonomy): domain Eukaryota; kingdom Metazoa; phylum Chordata; class Mammalia; order Rodentia; family Sciuridae; genus Urocitellus; species Urocitellus parryii. The sequence continues at coordinate 29,652,058 of NC_135536.1, read as the reverse complement.
AAACTGAGGGCATTGAAGCCCCCACAGAGGTGACAGGTGTCCAGCCCAGGGTCAGTAGCTCAGAGATGCTATGTCTTATCTAGGCTTTCTTGGTGGACACCCTCCAAGGGAGGGTGGTGCATCCTCGCTGGGTTCTTTGATTCGGAGGGGTTGTAAAGAGTCCTAGGGGATAGATAAGATCCACATTAGCTTCCTAATGAAATGCAAAGGAAGCTGCATCATTGATGATCACTCCTCTTTGGCTGATAACGGGAATAAAATGCTGTCAGTTTCTTTAGTACCATCGTGAGCCTTCTCACAGATTTTATATTACTGTTTTCTTGGCATCATTATATTTAAGATTTGACTCCTTATAAAATGCCCTGAGATCCGCGGATCTAAGTTCTGAAGGGCCTCCCTGTAACTCCTGCTCAGGACCAGAACTAGCCCTGCCCAGCTGGTCTTCCCACTGAGTGGAATGTGTTTGGGTTCACACTTGATTCAATTCACAGACCCTCCAAGGATGGTCGGTTTCAGGCTGAGTTCAGCTCGTGCCGTGGGTAAGTTTCTTGTGCTTGGCATGTAGGAAGCATTCAGTAAGTGGTTTATTGAATAATCAAATTCAAGAAGAACTTATAAAATTGCATCTCTTACCAAGTCTTGACAACCCTGCAGAAGCCGATGACCAATGGACAGACTGGAATATTCAACATTTTTAAACTCTGCCCCTAAGGTACAGCGTTAGTGAGCTTCCTGTTGCTGTGACAAATACCTGAGATAGTCAACTTAAATGGGGGAGAGTTTTATTTTGGCTCATGGTTTCAGAGGTTTCAGTCCACGGTCATGGGCCCTGCGGGTTTGGGCCTGTGGCAGCACAGGAGCCAGGAGGAGGAGGCCGCTCAGGAAGTAGAGAAAGAGACTGGCATCCTAATATCCCCCTCAAGGAAACCACTGGCCACCTACCTTCCTCCCACCATGCCCCACCTTCTCCCCATAGCAGAGCAGGCTGGCAACCCTGGCCTCTGCCCACATGGGCCTTTGGAAACCAGTCCACATCCAAACTATATAAGGCACCATAAGCACAAATAGCAGATTGGAGAAGGAATTCATGAGCATAAATTTCAGATGAGGTGTTATGTCCTTCCTACTTAACGAATTCCTGTTCATCAATATAAAAATATGAATGCCCCAGTAGGAGAAATACAAACGGTTGGTAATATGTTCGACACATTTAAATCTCACTGGTTTTTAAAAAGTAGCTATTTTCCCAAGGGGGCTATCGTTTTTCTCCCGATCGGATTGGCAAAAATAAACAAGAATGCAGATGTGCAAAGCTTGATAGGACATTGGGAGAGGAGTGTGAGAGTGCACTTCTGGAGGGAGGGTAGGTGGTTCAGCATGGTCTGAAGGCCAGTTGGGCAGTATGTTCCCACGTTTGGAAAATGAGCCAGAAACTCCACCTTTAGAAACCTGTCTTGAGAAATCATGGAACATGTGAGAAGTCGCCACTGGTAGTTGCTGTATCATTTATCATTGCAAAAAAAAAAAAAAAGCAATTGGAGATCAATTCTTCAGTTAAAGAGGGATGGATATGATACAGTACAAGAACTTTTAAAATAAAGAAGACAGGAGGAAGAGAAAGAGAATTAGGGGGGAGTTATGGGTAAGTTTTCTTTCTTTTTTGTTCAGCTACATTTTCTGAAAATTTTTATTAGAATAAACTGTTACTTTTGTACATACAAAAAAATTATTTTTCTAAAACAAAAAGTCACGACTGCTTAAATGATTGATATATATAAATAATCAATCTATATAATACATATTGCAATATTTCATGTTGCAAAGCATGTTATATTCACCAAGTAATCTAACCTCTATAGTAAATTCTCACCATAATTCATGGAATTAAATGGGTCAGGTGACATTCATTCAGAGCAAAACTGAGACCTAAAATTTAATGACTTGTTCACTCTCTTGCTGTTGACAAGGCAGGATTGGCCATAAGGTCCAGGGTGCCACACCCACAGTTAGGTGCTTCTTCCCCGAGGGTCTGTTATTTTAGAACAAAAATCCAAATGCTCATTAGACCACTGTTGGCCTGCAAAGAGAGAGCTCATCATCTTAGTGTTTGGGGTACAGTTATGCAGGATTATCCTATTAGATTAGCAGTGCCCAGCAGGCAGGCTTAGTCGATTATTCCCATTTTATAGATGGAGAAGTTGGGGCTCACAACAGTGATACTCACAAGGTCATACACAGTACGTCGTGGAGTTAGGATTTAAACACAACTTCAGTCTGAATCCCTCATCCTGTCTACCTTGGTTTAATATAATAAATTCATTGACAGCTCCCAGTTTGTCCCCTTGGATTCCTGAAGGTTTATGCCCCATTTAAGTCCCTCTTAAGTGCCCTTTTTATATGGATGACATAGATGACCGAGACTCTGAAGGCTAACTTTTTGTGGCAAATTGCATTTCTGAAAGGTGTCTAGAATAATATTTCCTATCCCACGTGCTCTTACAGAATTGTCACTCCTCCATCCCTGAAGTTGAAGCAGTTGGGTATAGCAATAGCACCACTCCCTGACTGCCAAGACCAAATCATAAAACATCCCACACCTCCACCTTGCATCCTCGGGATGTATGCATTGGAATTCAGCCTCTGTGCCCATGAGAAGGACCCCAGGGAAAGGAATGAAGCCCCTCCTCTCACCCCTGGTTGAGCTCCCAGGTACCAACAAGATCTCTCAGCCATGGGACTCATTTTAAAAGTAGCTCCTCCTGTCCCCACATCAAGACACCCCAGCTGAGGCTGCATTGCACAGATCAAGTTGATCCCATCCACCTCTACCCAAATTTCAGATTCCTGTGCCAAATAATGATTGTCAATGGAGGGCGGTTTGCTCGACTTGTTTTCCTTCTTAACCCCAGATTAGGCGGCAAGGCTGGGGAAGACTTTCCTGCCATCTCCCTGTTTTAAATTCCTTTTCATTCATGGCAGCCTCTGGCACCTGGATCACAATCTTCCTCTTTACCACCATTGTCTTTTGTGACACCATAATTTTTGTTCAGCCATATTTTCTGAACTTTTTTATTAAAATAAACCGTTACTTCTGTTCAAATTGTTTTTTCTAAAACAAAAAGTCACGACTGCTTAAGTGATTAATAGATATAAATAATTAATGTATGTAATACATACTACAGTATTTCATGTTGCAAAGCATGTCACATTCACCAAGTAACCTAACCTCTATAGTAACCTCACCGTAATTTATGGAATTAAACAGGACAGGTGGCATTATTCTTTCAGAGCAAAACTGAGATCTGAGTTTAATATATTAGCCTCTCAATTCTCAATCTTCTACTCCTGTGACCCTCACATCCAACCCATTTTCCTCTATCTTTTTATAAATGGCTTGAAGGAACAGAAAGGAACCTGGTGGGAAACATAACCCTCAAATGATCAGAAATGTTGACATGAGAGAAAGGAGAAATGTTGTGAACGCCATCAGAGAGCAAGAAAGATGCTCATTTTTCTCCTATTTCCAAATGAAGTAGCAGGGTTGGGGGAAGATGGAGAAAGAAAGGGCATTGGAAAAGACTTCGAGGGAAACCAGTGAAGACTAAGAGATGGTCCCTACGTATGCCTGGGGAGAGGGGAGGGAGCGATTAAGGGAAAAGGAAGCTCAAACAGCATGGAGATGAGCCAGCACAGTGGCGCACACCTGATGCCAGCAACTCGGGAGGCTGAGGCAGGAGGATCACCAGTTCAAGGCCAGTCAGAGCCAATTAGCGAGGCCTGTCCCAAAAATTTAAAAGAAATAATAAAATAAACAGGCCAAAGCTCCCCTGGGTTCCATCCCCAGTGCCCCAAAACAACACCACATAGAGATTAGACTAACAAGGAATGGGCTCCAGAGGCAAGTGGATTTACTCACTGATTAAGGATAATAGGGAACTATCTGGTCTCAACATTTCTAATGGCACAAGTTATAGATAATCTAATATATATTTGTGAGTTAGTTGGTAGATGGATGGAGGGAGAAAGGGATGGAAGAATGGATGAAGGGATGGATGGAGATATTGATGGAAGGAGAGATGGAGAGAAGGATGGATGGATGGATGGATAGATGGATGGAGGGATGGACAGGTGGATAGACAGGTGGGAGATTTAGTCCCACCCAGGAGTGATAGTGTTTCTGGAAGAACCCTAGCAGGATTTGATATTCCTATGTCCTTCCTGCTTATTGGAAGAAGTGGGTGACAAAGGAGGGGCTCCATGAACATCCTCAGTCCTCTCTGGATCGACCCACCACTGAACCTGGGGGCATCCATGGCATAATTCCCTCCCTCAGTGGCCAGGTGATTCCTAGAGCCCTCTCATGATGGCTGCTGAAGCCACTGGTTAAACTCCATGTAGCCGTTGATGTGTACTCCAGCTGCGGCAAAGAGAAAGAGGCCTTTCCTCTGATTCCAAGGGACTACTCAGTGGACACCACCTGGACCACTTTCAGCCCCTTAGACATACAAATTGCAATGCCATAGATAAAAAGGAGCCAACTCTTCCAAACCTCTCCCCCTGACCATTGGTTGTCAACTTGACTAGGACTTCTGTAAGCCCAAGTGGCTGGGCCTCACCTCTGGAGTCTGTGATTCTGCAGGACTGGGCAGGCCTGAGAATACACATTTCTAACAAATTCCCCTTTGTTGGGACCACACTTTGGGACACACCTCCTTCCTGTGTGGTCAGGTTGAAATTAGGTATTCTTAACTTCACCTTGAGGGACTCGGGTGTGTCCTTGAGAATCAAAAGAGAGTCTGTGCTCTGTTAATTAGTTCTAATCTTCTGCTGAAGCCTTGGGTTGGCTTTGGAAGGCCAGGTTCTTCACTGGCTCAGGTACTCACAGAGTCCATGCAGGAGAATGCTGGAAAGGTTGGGGAAAGCAGGATGAAGCTGGTCCTGAAAAAGAAACACTGGCGGTGGCAAAGAATCAGAGGAAAACACATCCTCCCTCAGAACTTGGATCTGTGTTTCTAGGGAAGATGTTATGATGTGTTCATCTGTCATCCAAATGTGTGCACAGGTGACACAGAGCAGGAGTAGCCCCGGGAGGCCCTGCCGTCGATGAGCTACACAGATATAAAGGCTTAGATCTGTGTTAAAGACAATGGTCCATGCAAACTAAAGAAAATACAAACTTCACGAAGGGGATCTATTTATCCAGATAATTTCTTCAAAATAGCCAAAGAAACGATATGTCCTTGAGGTGATGGGGATGCCGATCACTCTGTTTGGAGCTTTACATGGCATGTATCAAAGTATTACTTCATGCCCCATATGCGACTATTGTTTGCCAATGAAAAAGTAAAATTAAAAAGAATAGCCTTTTCTCCCTTCTCCCATCTACTTTACTCACACACCATAGCTTCTCCGTCAGTCCACCTTAAACAAAATGCAGCACCACACCCTCTGGTCATTACTTAACCTTGCCTCCCTCTTTATTCTCCCCCACCCACACTGTCTTTCCAGTTCATGTTCACAAAAGCCCAAGAATGTGGTGGCGTATGAAGGACCTTCCTTTGAGAGGAGGTCGGGGGAAGAGATCGAAGGCGCCAGGCCCCAGCTCTCCCCAGAAGGCAGGGGAGTGGAAGACAGGAAATGAACACATGCTCTCATTTTCCTTTGCTGCATAGCAGCTTGGTTTGTGCTCCCAGCCATGGTCTCCATCAGGGATACCCTCCATCTTTCTCAGCAAAATTGTCACCTGCTCTGGGTTAGACAGCCCCTTTCTCCTAGAGCCTCAATATCTGTCTACTACCTCCTTCTCTCCCTCTCCCCCTGTCTCCCCTCCCTCCCCCCCTTTATCTCCCCCCCCCCAGGGGTTGTGTAGTTACGCTTTGTGATCTCCATCATTTCTTTTCTCTTGTCCCGCACATGCTCATTACTCCTGGGCAGGCTGCTTGAGAGAAGGATACTATAACAACTAGTATCTGTGGTCTGCAGAGCCCAGAAAATATTGTTGAATCAAGAATACATTCCTTTGTTCAGCTCTGCTTATTTAGGCCTCCCCTGAGTCTTCTCCTTCCCCTGCTGGTTATCTCCTTCTAACTTGATTGCTAGGTAGGAGTTCAGAAGCCCTCCCTGGTGACCACCTGGACCATGGATATGCAAGTATTGCATCATGCATGTACAAACATCAAGCACTTCCACCGTGCCTTGTTATTAGGTTATAGAAAGGAATTAGAGGGCAAAGGCCATATGTGTTAGGACATGGGTCTATCTGGAAAGCAACTGGGTGTTAGGATCCTTCCGGTAGACCAGATGTCTGCTCTGTGTGGCAGCCAGTGTCTTTAGCATGGGCTGTATACCACCCTGGAGAATTGTAAAAATGCAGATTCCAGGGCTCATCATGCAACTACTAAGATATAAGCTAGGGCACAAATATCTGTGACCTTAACAAGCACCCAGTTGCTTCTGTTCTTTATATCCAATGGCCTTGCTGCTCTCCCCTGTGAGAGAAGGTGCAAGATTGGGGTAAGCAGGAGAAATTTCTACTGCTGTGCTTGTGAGCTTTGTCTCCAGCACCCTCCACTGGGGTTCTGGCATCTCTCCTTTGCTGAATTCTCTCCAGGCTCCGTGCTTTCCTCTGAGCCTCTCTTTCCTGTGTCCTCCTTAACCCTTGAAACCTGGTGTGCCTCTCATCTTCCACTTGGGTTTTCGCCACTGTTTTCCGTGTTTCCCCTTTGCCTCAGGTTTCAGATTATCTGTTCCACTTGAAATCAAGTGTTCTTGAACTTGGCCTGCACAGTTCCAAAGCTATCTTCTGCCTTTGTATCTCAGCTGAACATCTTGCTCTCTGTTTAGCCACGATTGAACATTTAATAGTTGAGATGTAATAGTTACAAGGAAACATCAAAAATAACATATGGCAGTGTCTGTGTCCCCTTTCTAGAGCAGTCCACAATCTTGGGAAGGGTGATTTGGGGATAGGTTTGTCACAAGAATAATGTCCTCACGGGAGGCAGGCATGGGGCATTCCAATGGAGGGATCCCCCGAGGAAACACATAGTGGGGAGGCACGAAGTCCCAGATACACTGATGAACGAGCATAGCGTCTGCACTTGGGTCCAGGACAAGCTGCAGAGGTGAACCAAGGGCGTGCTGTGGAGGAACATGACTCGCTAAGAAATTGGCTTTTACCATCCATTTGGCTCTTAAGATAGGCAAGTTGCTGTGTTAAAATATTTGACAAGTTTTTGTCTTAGTTCAGGCTGCTGTACTGAAAATACCATAGTCAGGATGGCTTAAACAAAAAGCCTTATGTCTAGTTTTAGAGGCTGCTCAGTCCAGGATCAAAGCACTACCAGCAGATCCAGTGTCTGGTGGGGCCCCCTTTTTCCTAGCTTAGAGGCAGCCAACCTCTCACTGTATCCTCACCTGGCTGAGAGTGCTAGTCTCCTTCTCATTCTTACAGGAACCCTAGTCCACCCTCATGACCTCATCAAAACCTCATTACGTCCCAGAGGCCCTACCTCCTAAAGCCATTATATTGAGAGTCAGGGTTTCAACAAGTGAATTTGAAGGGCTCTAAACCTGCAATCCATAATAATTACTATGCATTTCTTCCTGAGAATTCTGTGAATATTTGGGGGGGGGGCAGAAATTCCACTCTTCTTTGGTCCTAATTAACCTCTAGTCTAGGGCTCCTATTATGACATTTTTCATATACTACACAGTATTGTAGAGAGCTTCTTACTTATCTTTCTCCCCTGCTAAATATTAGCTCTGTGAATATCATTCTACTGCTTTCTAAGGTCCCTGAATCCCCTTCCAAGTCCCCAAGGCCACATACAAGGAGAGATCTCTGCCTGGTTCTCCAAATGGCCATCCAGGTTGGGCCACATTTTCTCCTTTTATAATAGTGATGAGCCAGGAAATCTTTCTGCCTTCCTTCCCTAAAGACTTCTCTGGTCTTGGTCTTCCCAAGTTTGGAAAGAGAGCTTAGGGAACATTTGTCATCTGCTTTCTCTACCCAGACCTGAATATCTTGCTTGGATCATGAAATTTCCAGATAGAATGTTGTTGGGGGGCATAGACCACTCCCAGCAATAGAAGCTGGAATACAGCTCTGTGTGTGGCCAGGACATAGGATATGGTCCAGGCCCTGCCAATCACAAGTACCCCTCTGCCCCTTTGCCTCTGGTTTCAGATTCCTCCCCAGAATCGGTCCTGGGCCATGTTGATGGGGGTTTTCCTCTTGCTTTGTACATATGTGTTCTAGACCTCATCCACAGCAGGCTCTGTTCTGGCAACTAAAAACTCTGCATGATCCAAGGAAGTGGGTGAAGTCATTTGAAGAGAGAGACAGGGAACCTAGAGGCTCACCTTCTGGGGCTGAAGGCAAGGCCCAGGCTATGGGAATCTCCACGCTGGTTTCAGAGCTGCATACAGAAGAGAAAAGATAGGAATATGAGACTTCCAGGAAGAACAATGGAAAGAAGACACAGAACATTTGCTTTAACCAGATCTATCTGCAAAGTTTGCTTGTTGTCCAAAAGCACTGTCCCTCCCTTAGAACTGTGAGCCCATGATGCATCCCTGAGAATCCCACCTTGCCCTTGCTCCTACACCCCACCTCCTCTGGGCAGGTGGGACAGAAGTGTCTTCACCCAGGAGCTTGGATGAGTGGAAGATGTGACCCTGGGAAGACAGTTACATGCTTCCCTGGCTGGGTTTTGGTGGTTATGTTTCTTTAAAAAATTTTAAAAACTGTGATATAGGAATTTGCTTCTAGTAGCCACTTGAAACAGAAGACAACATTAACCACCCTCCACAGTCATAGCCCAGTGTCATCTGGCAGCCACCAGCAGCTTCTGTAGAAGAGGGGGTATCTGTCACCTATCCATTGAGGAGGAGCGTGTGTGCTAAAGAGCCAGTCGGTCCAGCGGGCTCACCTCACCAGGGAATGGAAGTCACAGGGTAGAAATGACTGTTATTCTTCTCTTCACCCTGAGCCCGCCAGATGACCCAATGCATCTTGACTGACAAGAAGAAGGGTCTGGGAAAGTTGAGATGGAGTCAAAGATGATGGATGATTTCCTGCCATGAAAGGAATTCCCATGCTCTGCCTCATTGGTTTTTTGATTGGCCTGTCCCCAGATGTTGCCCCAAAACAGATCGTAGGTTAAAACGGCCCCTCCCAGGCAACTTGGGCACTGGTTGCCCTGTTTCTTAAGGATAGTTCCGAAAGCCCAGTAAAGCCCAACTAAAAAGTTCTTTTTTCCAGGTGCAGTGGTACACGCCTGTAATCTAAGTAGCTCAGAAGATTGAGGCAAGGAGGATCATGAGTTTGAAGCCAGCCTCAGCAACTTAGCAAGGCCCTGAGCAACTTAGTGAGACCCTGTCTTTAAATAAAATATTTTTTTTTAAGAAAGGACTGGGGATGTGTCTCTGTGGTTAAGTGCCTCTACGTTCAATCCCGGGTACCAAAAAAAAAAAAAAAAAAAAGGTCTTAGGTGGGGTTCAGTGGAAGCTCATCTACCTACAATCCTTTCATGGTCCCCTGGAGTCTTCAAGCTCTCTTTGCTTATCTCCTTGATCCTGCCCTCTGCAGCTTCCCAAGCCATCTCTGAGTCATGCTAAATGACATTCTAAGCACTGACTCTGAAGCCAAAGAGCTTGAATTTGAATCCCAAATTTGTCACCTAGTCCACTGTCTTCATCTGTAATATGGGGATAATGACAGTACCTATTTGGTCAGGTGGCTGTGCATATAAATGAGTTCTTATGTATAGAGTACTTGGAACCCTGCCCGGCAAACAATAAGTCCCGTGTAAATGTTTGCTGATAATGTGTCCCATGATTTTGAAGATGATTTCTCATCCTGGAATGCCACCTTACTTGCCTAGCTAATTCCAAATGGCTCTTTAAGGTTCAGCTCAAGGAATACCCCTACAGGTGTGTAGGGCCACTGTCCATGGTCTTCAGCTCCATGCAAAGACATCCACTATGGTGCCCAGTGTGCTGAAGGTCAGTCTTGCTTTACTTGTCTGTCTGCCCCAGGTTGTGAGTCCTTTGAATGTGGGACTTTGTACCAGCAATCAACATAGTCGTAGAACACAGAAGGGTCTCTATGTCACAGGAGTGGGTAAAACCTTACTGAAATCCATTACATTTACATATTTATTTGTTCCCTCCTTCACTCCTTCCCTCACTCGGTAAATATTTATTGAGCCGGGTACAGTGGTGCACACCTGGAATCCCAGCAACTCAAGAGGCTGAGGCAGGAGGATCATGAGTTCAAGGTCAGCCTCAGCAATTGAGTGAGGACATAGCAATTCAGTGAGACCCTGTCTCTAAATAAAATATTAAAAAGGGCTGGAGATGTGGCTCAGTGGTTAAGTGCCCCTGGGTTCAATTCTCTATACCAAAAAAAATAACATAAAAATAAATAAATACACAATGGTGGTCTGTGGGTAGACTCTGTATCAGGCCTTTTATTTCTCTAGCACACAGAGAGAAGGTAGGTTCTGAGTTTCACTGCCCACAGACCGTCTTTAACCAGATATTTCAGAGACCAAAAGTTTTACTGATGTCCAACTGAGTTGTTTCTCTCAAATTCAGAACCCTATTTTAGACTCCAAACTTTGCAACTGGGCTCAGCCAATCCTACGGGCACAGTAGATCTAATGAGTAACTTTCAGCTAAAATAAGTCCAGAAAATGTCCTGCCAAAAGAATTGTTTGGATCCTTTTCGAATCCGTGGCCACAATGCTTTATGAAGATTTTTTATGCAAACTTCTTAGGTATGTTTCCTCAAGATGGATTTGAATGCAAAGTGCTGCCAGTCCTATTTTGAGAGGAATACTTTTCTGTTGAACATGTTGTTGCCCCAAATAACAGAACCACTTTCCCAGATTCCCTCGTAGCTAAGTGTGGTCAAGTAACTAAGTTCTGGCCAAAGATGTGAGCATCAGTTCCCTGTGGCTGCCGCAGTCGACTTCGACAAGGTGAAGTGGCTTGAGACAGGACCAACGCATCTCACATTTCTAAAGCTCAGAGGTCTGACCCAGCCACGCGGCCCTTTCCTGTCTTCAAAGCCAGCAGCTCTCTGGAGTTTTTCTCTTTCTCTCTCTCTCTCTTCCTACCTTCCCTGCTTCTGCCATTGCATCCCTTTCTCTCTCTGAGCACCCACCTCTCTGTCACGAGGACCTTGTGGTTACTTTGGGCCCCCTTGGATAATCTCTCCCTCTTGAAGTCCTTAATATAATCACATCTGCAAAATCCCTTGTGCTCTATAGAGTGGTATATTCATGATTCCAGAGATTAGGACATACGTGTCTTTGAGGAGTCATTCCATCTATCACAATATATAAGTAGAATACAGAACTTTCCGGAAATATGCTTAAGGGAGGTCTATCAAGTGGGAAAGGCATGCTTTTGCCCTTCTGTCTTTCTTCCTCCCTCCTTCCTAAAGCTGGGGTGTGATGGCTAGTGCTTCCTCAGCCATTTGGAACCACCAGGTGACCTTAGAAGTGGAAGACAACCCCGAGAATGGCAGAAGAGAAACATTAAAGCATGGTTCTCCATGACCCCCAGGGAACCCCCTCCACATTTATTCAATCAAATACACCCACATCTTGTTTAAGCCATTACTATTTTGGTTTTGTTCTGTTTTCCTATGATAAACCTAAACCAAACTCCTCAAAACTATACATAACTCTTTTCTTAATAAACCACGAGTCTGGGTCTCACAGTCTACATCTCTGCCTAAGGAATGAGACAGTGTTTTACAAAAGCGGACAGTGTGTTTAACAGGAAGCCACGAGTCCCCACCTTTCCCTCTGCCTGTAAGCTGAGTCCCACAATCTCAATGTTAACCTGGGCTTTTATGCTTTGAAATCTTTCATCGTATTCTACCATCACCCTCCCAGGAGAAGCCAGGTCGACACGGATGGGTTACTGACATACGGAGTCACGATCTTATCTTATTTAAAACAGGGCTGTGTTTTGGCCCCTTCTTCTTTAACATTGCTGTAAACAATCAGCAATAGCAAGAGCAGCATAACTTTCCACACTGGAAATCTGGCCTGTCTATCAAAATTCACGAGTGGCTCTAAGAAGCAATCAAAATCATCAAAGCCAATGTCCTTAAGAAAAAGCAGCCTAGTTATTAGCAACATCAAAACATCAATCACTGATTTGGGCCAGCGTTCTTTACCTGTTCATCAGACACTTATTGAAAATCTGTGCTGTGGCCTCAGGAGACAGGTGCCCCTCTCCTTAAGAACCTCATCACTTTAGTGGAAAGACAGGTTGAGAAATGTGGGCAGCAGGGTTTGTTGTTTTGTTTTATTACAGCCAGCTAAATTCTGTAATCACAGCAGCCGCCCTCCACCAGGGACTCTTCATAACATCTCTCTCCCCTCTTGTTATTTGAGCGGTGTTGTATTTTCTTTATCAATTTTGGCCATTTCTCTTTTTTTCCTCCAGTAGGGGGGACTAAACCCAACGCCTCGTGTATTCTAGGCAGGCGCTTTCATCACTGAGCTACGTCTCCAGACCTTTCTAAAAGTTATTTTTAAAATTTTGAATGTCTCGCTACATTGCTCTGGCTGAATTTGAGATCCTCCTGCCTCAGTCACCCAAGAAGCCAGGATTTCAGGTGTTCTAACAATGTTCTTCATTATTTGCTCTTTCAAACCCAATCTAGTAACTGGTACCTGGAGTAAGTGTGATGATAAGGACGGGACAGGAGGACAGTTGTGATGGGCTTTGTGTTCACTGTCCTGTTACAAGGTTTCCTCATATTGGAGGATTCTCGGCCTGTGCTCTGAGCCCAGCCGTTTCTCTTGGTCTGTGGCTGAGGGGTGTGACAGGAGGATAGCATGTCAGAAGTTGCCTGGCGCTGGTGACTTCTAACACATTGGCATCCAGGCTTGAAGTCATTTCTTCAGCCACACAACTGTGTCCACTGGGAACACAGTGTCTACATGTTCCCAGATCCCACGTGATGTGTCAGGGAGTCTGCTGAGATTTAATGATAGAAAAGCCAGAACACGCGCTTAAGCTGGTTACAAATCAAAAGAGAACCCAGAAGGGGCTGGGGTTGTGGCTCAGCAGTAGAGCGCTCACCTAGTACATGCGAGGCCCTGGGTTCGACCCTCAGCACCACATAAAAAATAAATAAATAAAGTACTTTCATTTTATTTATTACAACTAAAAAATAAATATTTTTTTTTTTAAAAAAGAGAGAACCCAGAAATCCTTAGCTATTTGGCATGGTTGTGGGGTGCAGCCCTCAGGTGCTGTGGACGGTGGTAAGGGTAGAGAGATTTCCCCCTGAATGGAAACAGGAGCAGGGAAAGTGGATGGCAATAGCAGGCTGGTCTGGAGGCTCTGACAGATGGCTCTATTGTGTGAGCTCATTTTTCTTGCTTTGTCCTTAGAGAGGGGAATGAACAGCCATGGTCATAGCTTAGGACCCAGAAGCTTGAAGCTCAGGCACTTCCTGGATGATGGGAAGCTCCCAGTCGAGAATGGCTAGGCCCAGGTTCCCCAGCCAGCTGTGCTGCTTACCAGCCAAGGGCATGCCTCCAAGGGCCCTTCTTGTCCTTCTTTTCTCCCGGGGTGACCTCGTCCAGCTTGTCTGCTTGACTGCTTGAGGTCTATTCCTGCACACCAGTGACTTCCAAATAACATGCCCAGCTCCCTTCTCCTCCAAAATCCAGACTCATGTGTCCAACAGCCACTCAACACCTTCATCTGAACTTCCTGTTGCTCTTAAAGTCCCACAGGTTCTCACAGGGTGCAGCCCCTGGCTTGCAGCTCCCTGCCCCGCCCCATCCTGGGTCTCCTGTCTCTTCGCCCAGCCCGCCCCCTGCTCTCTGGATGGATCGAGCTTGATCCCACCTGGAGATTCAGCAGCAGCTGTCCCACTGTTGGGGATGCTCTTCCTCTATCGATGCACACACTGCAACTTTCTGTCCCTCAGGCCTCTGGGTGAATGTCATCTGCTCACCGCTCAGTCTCAGGGGCCCCCAGTCACCCTCTCCCCTGTCACCCCATTTGAGCTCCATCATTGCACTGCTGCTCTTGTCTTTGTGGGGTTCCTTTATCAATCGACTCCTCCTTTGGGGGTGAGCCTACCGAGAGCAGGGACTGCATCCTTCTTGTTCTCTGCTGCAGCATGAAGAGCGATAGAACTTGACAGATGTCTTATTGAATGAATAAATGAGGAAAGAAAGCAGAAGTCTCCTGAGCCTCAGTTTCCATGGGTGTAAAATGGGAACATCTTTTGAGGTCTTAGGCACCAGGTGACAGTGACATGAGACATGATGCATGTGGAAGCCCTTAGGAGCCCCAGTCTCCTCATTAGGTGTCAATCTACAGTAACAAGGACACCAGGGGAAAGCCTTGCTGAGTAGCAAGACCCTGAGCAACACTTCAGGGATTGGCCTGGATAATGAATGCCTTCTCTCCTGCATGTCTCTGCTGGATTCTCTCCATTCAGCCCTCCAGAGGGTCTCTCCACCTTTCCCACCTGATGGGTGATGCGGGCAGATCACAGGGTAGGAGAGGAAAGTCACACTCTTTATTTCCTGGTTGGCCTTGGCTAAGGCCACCATCCCCTGCTGAGCCCATACCCCTGGGTTCCCACAGCTGCTCCCTCTGGCTGCCTAATGTCACAGACCCCTCCATCTCTTGCTCCCCTGCCCTCAGCCCACCCAGGCCTCGCCCACAGCCCCCTCCACTCTCGCTAACCTGGCATTTAGCCAGCGTCACCCGAGGCTATTTTCTGGGATACATGCACCTGCCCGTGGTGAACTCCGGGGGCTTCCTCTCTTTCCTTCCTTCCCAGCCTTCTACCGCTCAGCTCCAAGACGGTCCCTTAGCCACAGAGGACCAAAATCACAGAGAAGCTTGAAAGAGGAGACATGCTTGGTATCTGGAATGGCTGCCACCCCTCCCCTCCCCTCCTGGCTGGGTTCAGACCCTCTTTTCTTCTCTGCCTTCCTGCAGGCAGCGGGCGCAGGTCACTGGTAGCAGCTGCATGCAGAGCGGCTGAGCCTGTGAGTGATGTCAAGCTGTGACCTGTGCTTCCAGCTTCCCAGCAGAAAAAAAAAAAGAAAACAGTTCTTTCCTCAAACTTTGTTCTTAGCCTAAATGGCACTCTGTCATTTTTCAGGATTTCAAGGGTGGGGACATACTACAGAAGCAATTAGGTGAGGTGTAGGAGCATGAGTGTGTGTGTGTGTGTGTGTGTGCGCGTGTGCGCACACGCAAGCATGTGAGTTGGGCGTGTCTGTATGTGGGTGTGCATGTGTGTGCATGAGCATCTGCATTACTAAGAGATGGGCAGTCACTGTGCACAGATGTTAAGGGGACGGGGCAGGAGGCTGTCCCCCAGGGAGGTGGGTGGGCTGGAGTGAGGGGGTGAAGAGGAGGAAACTGGACCCCTTGCTTCCCTCCCCTCCCCTCAGCTGCCCTTGCTCTCCCTGTGGGAAGCCTGTTACTGTCTGAGAATCTGACCCACAGAAAGCATAGGCAGCCCACATGGAGGACTGACTTGTAGCTTCTAGAAGCTTCCTTGGTCTCAGAGGATGGCTTTGCTTTTCTCTCAAGTCCTGCAAAGCCAAGCCTTGATCCCTACCTCATTGCCCATAGAAGAAATAAAATCAGGACACTGCTGTCTTGGACAGGCAATGTCCTCATGTCCACTCTCCCAGACTGGGCTTCTATCTTATCTTATCGAAGCTGAAGGTTGGAAAGGGCAGACAGGCCCCCAAGGACACAGAGCTGGTAGGAGGGGAGCCAGGATTTACATCTAGGCCACTTGCCTCCTGGCCACTCCTGTGGGAGACCGGGGCTATGGGCTTAGCTGGGCTGGGCTGGGGTGGAGACAGACAGATCTTGAGGTTCTGATATTTTGCCTCAAGAACTAAAAATGATCTGGGAGTGGACACTATGCATATGGAGAAGACCCTGAACTGGCTTTGAAAGGGTGGGTTCATCTATTTGAATGAAACAGAGAAGCTGGACCAGTCTTAGAACTATCCAGGTCTAGAGACCTGCAACCAGGCCTGGCGGGAGGGCCCCGAAGGCTAGATCGTAAATTGAAATCTCTACCCAGGAGAGCAGCTCAAAGACAGAGTCCAGTCTGGGCATTTTGAGGGGTATGTATCAGTAGTGGGTGGAAAAGGAAGGAGGGCCTTCTGGTTGGGATCTTAAATGTCCTCCCCCGTGTGACACAGTCAGGAGACGGGGCCTAGGGGAGGAAGTCATGTCATTGGGGGTGTGCCTTTGATGGGGCTATTGGGACACCAGCCCTTCCTCTCTCTCTCTTTGCTTTCTGGCTGCCATGAAGTGAGCAGCTTTGCTCCACCCTGCACTCCTGACATGAAGTGCTGCCTCACCACAGGCCCCAAAACAATGGCGCCTACTGACACCTCTGAAACCATGAACCAACACTAACTTTATAAATTGCTTACCTCAGGTGCTTTCTCATAGCAATGGAAAGCTGACTAACATGGGAAGTGGGGGGTATGTCAGTGCCAGGGACCACACTAAAAGTCTACCTACATCTCATTAGAACCCTCCTATGGCAGAATCTGAGGTGGAGACCACAATTGGCCCCATTCTGCAGATGAGCAAACCAGGGCTCAGAGTGCAGCATCAGTAAAATCTTTGCCCAAGAACCCGTCCGTACACAACTGTGCCTGGAACAGGACTTGCTGCACCCCATGAAGGGCACATGGCTCTACTTCCCAGGTGGTAGCAACTGCAGTGCACTCTGCAGACTTCCAGCCTTGGAGCATGCTGTGTGGGTGGGCAGGTCAGATTCCTACAGAGCGATTGCAGTCCGCAGCCCAAGGTCTAAGAGGTAGTTTATGGCCCTCTTTTCCTGCTTCCCTCAAAAAAGCCTTGGCTGCCCCCCCCCACCAAAATTAATTGAAATATAAAATGCTCAAAAACCCCTTTTCAGATTCAAATTTGCACAGGTGAGGTGACCATTAGACCTCACTACAAGGCAGCGGCACCCCCAGCCCCCAGGTCCCTCCAGTCGTCCCTCTCAGGAGCCCTTAGAACATTCATGATGCTTTCTGATGAGGACGCCTGGCATCCAATCCCTTGTCTCCCAAAGCAGCTCTGCTTATTTGTTTTTCATTTCTGCCTTTTAGTAGGAGGCAGTCATCAGTGGCCAGCCACCCTCAGGGAGCGGGAGGTCCGCCCACAGTGGCAGCCAGCCTCCATTCCCCTGCACAGAGGCCTAATCAATGCAGCCAGGGCCAGCCTTGCCTTTAATAAGCAGATCTTGCAGCTAAATCCTGCTCTCTGCCTCGCCCTGGATACTTTTGATTGACAAAACTAATCTCTCCTCCACCCCCACCTCTGCCGCTGCCCGCATCCTCTTGCAAATCATGTACTCAGCTGCTGACAATTAGATATAAGACTTGGGATTCAGCTCGGGAGGGTTATGAGGTGATGAATCAATCGTGGGGGCTTGGGTGAGATAACAAACGGGGGGGGGGGCATCTCAGGCACCTCCCTGCAGCCCTCAGAGCCTCCTGCTTGATTTATGAGTTGGTAATAACCTCGCCTGGTCTCCTGCCCCTATTATTTTTCATAATGCACAGGGAAGCTTTAAATTTCAGAGAATGGGGAGGCTCAGAGGCTGAACAGGGGGAGGTAACACTGGGGGAGCCCTGCCCAGAGTTTCCCCACAGCCAATTGTCTTTTGGCTTGCGAGCAGTGGGTCACCAAGGGGTGCAGCTGTCACATGCTTATAGAGGCCAGCAAGCCGGTTTGCTGGACTCCAGGGAGGTGGCCCTGGCAGACCCTGGTTTAGCACTGCATGTGGCGGAGCCTGGGTATCACTAGATCCAAAATCATCATCAGTGTGTCTGAATGTCATTCCTCCAATCTGTTCAAAACCAAGTCAGAGTGGCTCAGAGGCCTTCCTGATAGGGGGAAAGCACACCCTGGACCCAAGTCAGAACAAGACAGCACCAACCTGCAGTCTAGAAGCCAGTAGAGTGGAGGGGACAGGCCAGGTGGTAGGAGTGGGCTGTCTTTCAGCCCAGAAATGGAGTTGAACTCACTTGAAACTAATGTCTGAAATATGATATGTCAAGAGCCGTGTAAGATTTTGAACAACCAATAAAAAAAAAAAAAAAAAGAAATGGAGTTGAAGACGGTGTTTGTTAAGCAAAAAGAAGACTTGGAATTGCCGCCTAAGCTTTTTTAAGTATTAATTTGTTGAGACTTCTTTTTTTTTTGGCATTAAATTTTTTTTAATTTTTTTATTCTAACTTGTTATATATGACAGCGGAATGCATTACAATTCTTATTACACATATAGAGCACACTTTTTCATCTCTTTGGTTGGACACAAAGTACTGTCACACCATTTGTGTCTTCATACATGTACTTAGGGTGATGATGTCCATCTCATTCCACTGTCTTTTCTACCCCCATGTTCCTACCCTTCCCCTCCCACCCCTTTGCCCTATCTAGCATTTGTGTTGAGACTTCTTTTTTGAGAAAAGATGTGATTTTACTAAAAAAAAAAAAAAAAAAAAAAAAAAGGAATTTTCACCTGAAGCAGTGTTTGTAAAATGCCCATTGAGGCCTGGCATTGGTTCATTATTTTTTTCCTCCACATTTTTTTATTGGAGAGTTATGGTCGTACATAATGATGGAATTTGTTGTTACATATTCATACACGCACAAAACATTACAATACAATTTGGCCAGTGTCACTCCCCAGTACTTCCATTCTCTCTCCCTGCCTCCCACTCCCTGGTTGGTGTTGGTATATAACGAAGTTTTTCATGGGTCACAAAAATTGAGAAAAAAAGATTTTAATGGAGTGAATATGAGTGAATATGTGTGATATGAAATATATGAATACAATTTGATGAATACACTTTATTAAACCCCAACTCGACACCAGGTGGTCGCTCCATGCCAGACATAGAACAGTGTGACTGAGTCCCACCCCTCAGAGCTGTTATTCAGTGGGGGATATGATATGGGTTAAATTGTCCCATGCCCCCAAAATTCATATGCTGAAGTCCTATTCCTCAGAACCCAGAATGGGACCTTATTTGGAATTACAGTCCTTGCAGATATAATTAGTTAAGCTGAAGTCATTAGGGTGGGCCTTCATCCAGTGACTGGTGTCCTTATAAAAAGGGGAAATTTGGACAATGAGACATGCGTGCAGGAGGAAAGCCATTTGAACATGGAAGCGGAAATTGGGGCAGCGCATCTCCAGGCCCAGAGCACCACATTGTGCCAGGCGACCATCAGCGGCTGGGCCAGGGGCGCGGTGGACTGTGCAGCACGTTGGTCTTGGACGTCCAGCCTCCAGAACTGTGAGAAAGCAAATTTCCATAGTCTCAGCCACGCAGTTTGTGACAGTTTGGCAGTTCTGGCAGCGGACCACAGGCCAGGGGGCAGACACCACTCTGCTGTGAGGAAGGAGGAGGCAGGGGCATTGCCCTGCAGGGGAATGGAGCATGGTGCACTCTGGGAATGGAAGGACCATCCCAGGGGCTTCAAGAGGAGGGGGGTTGGGAAGCAGGATGGAGGGATGGACAGGGACCAGCACACTCAAAACAGGAAAGATGCTGACTCCCTTATGTTCACTGAACCACACTGGGGCCAGGGCGCCTCCTCCGCTTTCCTCCCACCCTGACTTTCCAGGAAATATCTGCAAGGAGCAGCAAGGTCAAGGGCCCACACAGGGGTCCCAGTCATTCTACGAGGCCTCACCACTCTCCCAATGACTACTGTCCTATGACTACTTTCTTTTTTCCCCTCTCTGTCCAAGAAGCTGGGCATCCACAGACCTTTCTTAAAAGCATCCAAAGATATTTTGAGACTCTCCCAGGACTTAAATGAAGAAGTAGCCAAGGTGACACAGGAATTCCACTCACTCCCAGCCACGCAAATGACCGGATGAGACAAGGGGCTTCAATGAGGTCCCGCAACTCGGACGGACTCTGCCCGTAGTCAATGTGCATCAGTGCCCACTGCGGGCCAGGCACTGTGCTAAATCCACGCATGAAGCAGTTCCTGTGACCCTACAGCCCCTGCGGCAGGTCCCATTATTACTCTCCTCTTTTTCCTATAACAAAATGAAGGTGCTGAGCCGATAGAAGAGCTTTGAATTTACGGGCCATTGCAGCAAGATCATGAGCCAGGCTTTGTGAAGAGGGTTTTATGGACATAAACTTGTTTTATCCTGCAGGTAGGTGTAGGTATTTCCTACAGTGGACCTATGAAGAAATGGAGATTGGAGTGCATGTTGGCGGAGGGACCTTCTCAGGGTCCCCAGTTTATAAGTGACATACTACAAGTGGCACTCAGGTCTGCTCAGCTTAATCATCACTGTGCATCATTGTTTCCTGTGCCTATAAGTGAGCATTAAATTTGTCACAACTTTCCTTGGGAACAACTCCAGCCCATTGACCAAGCAATACTACTCAAGAATCACACCACTATTTCTTCCGCCTCTCTTTCTTCCTTCCTGCCAGCTTTCATTAATACCCAGTCTCCAAATCTCAGTTCCACATTCCCCTTCAATTAAGCTTTCTTTTCGAGCTGACTGTTGTAATTTTTATTGTTTTTTTTTTAACTAAGTCATGAAAGAACACCAAAACTAATACAGACTGCCCTACTTAGAATATCCTTCCATTCATTCACACAATGAAGACGATAATAATCTATTTAAAGCATGAAATTGTTATGGTAGGATTATTCCTGGAATACAGAAAGTACTCGATAAATTATTTCTTCAATAGCTAGTAATAGTGGTAATTCTTTGGGGGGTGGGTACTGGTGATTGAACCCAGGGCCCTCAACCACTGAGCCACACCCCCAGCCCTATTTTGTATTTTATTTAGAGACAGGGCCTCACTGAGTTGCTTAATGCCTTGTTTTTGCTGAGGCTGGCTTTGAACTCAGGATCCTCCTGTCTCTACCTCCTGAGCGGCTGATTACAGGCATGCATCACTGCGCCCAGCGGTCGTGGTCATTATTATTACCACTAAATTAATGTCTCTGCATCAGAAAATAATTTGATACAGAATATCGGTTTTATGAATATTTTTCTCACATACCACTTGGAAAGTCATTAGGAAATAAGGAAGGTGGAATGGTAAAAATGAAAATAATATTTGGCATGAAAAGGCCTGGATTCCAACCCTGGCTCTAAAATGTAATTATATGTCTCCGCCTAATTTTTAAGATGGTTATGATAATGATCATATTTTACATAATTATTGTCATAGTTTACATAACTACATGATATGTGATAACCCAGGAATGGTCACCAACCCCTCTTCACAAACACTGGCACCATGTGATTGATGAGTGGCATGAAGCTGTCCTCTCTGCAAGTGTGTGAAAATCCCAAGGCAGATGTGGTCATGACCTTGACTGAGGAGTAGGATGAGCTCTCTCCCTGCAGAAGCCTTCATATCTTTCCTTGGCCTCCAGAAACATTTTGCTCAAGGGAAATGGGAAGGGTGGATAATTAGCTTATCAATTGCTCCAGTTGTCAGTATTATGATATATATAATCTACCAGGTTTCTGGTAACTTGAAATTTGCAGATGATGGCAATCAGTCTTTGGTCGGCTTTGCATAATTTGACTTGGGCTCCTATCGATCCACTACTTTGGGAAGAATAGGGAAGTTTCACACTAGGATCTCCTTGGCTTCCAACTTATGAGTATCCTCATCAAATGCCAAGTCTTTGAAGAAGCTTAAAACACCTGGAGGCAAAATCCAGAATTTTATAATAAGCTTCCCCCACCAACATGAGAAACAGAAGCCCCTAAAATATTAGAAGATCTTGCCAGCTTATTCAAATCTGGTTTTATTGATCTAGAGGAAATACAGTGTGAGAACTCAGCAGAGGAGATCACAACGTGTTACTCTACCCAAGTAAACAAGTAAACACAAGGGATGAGTGCAGGTTGTTATCTGTGGTCCAGGACAGTGGGCGAGCAGCACCAGGGTCGACTGAAGTCCACTCAGAGCTTCCAGGGGCAGCAGGTGGCCAGAGAGAGGGACCAGCTCAAAGCCCAAGTCCAGCATCACAACTGAGCCTCTCTCTTCTCACCCTTGGAGAGTCCCGCTCATTCCCCTCTGCCCTTTCCCCAGAAAGCAGAAAGTACCCAGGACCTGAGTGTGGGATGGGGGAATGGGGGGCTCCAAGTTCCCATACCCTCTCCAATTCTCTCTACTCTTTATAATAAAAAGCATTTTTGTCAGTATAACAGAGCATATAAATGCTCTATAAACTTCAAGCAATACAGAAATTTTTAAAAAGAAGATATTTACCATAATGTGATGCCTCACGCTGCCCAAGATACCCTAACTTAACAATTTAAAGACACTTCCAGACTTTTCTTCATTTCTGTGTATATTCATACACACATAATTAATAGAATATAAATGGAATGCCGCGCACGGTGGTGCCCAGCTGTAATGTCAGTGGCTCAGACTGAGGAGGAGGATCATGAGTTCAAAGCCAGCCTCAGCGAAGGCAAGGCGCTAAGTGAGATCCTGTCTCTAAATAAACTACAAAATAGGGCTGGGGATGTGGCTCAGTGGCCCAGTGCCTGAATTCAATCCCTGGTACACCCCCTTCCCCCAAAAAAGAATATAAATGGAAATATTTTTCTGTTGTAAAAATGTAATTTTACAACATATTATGTTCTTAACATGCTTTCCTACTTAATATAGTAGGTGTTCAATAAAAATTTATTGTATAAATGAGCCATAATTTACTGATTCAATCCCCTGTTGGAGGACTTTTAGGTTGTTTACAGCCATTCAGTAAACATGACTATATATAAAAAGATATGGTTGAGGAGCTGGATTTGTGGCTCAGCGGTTGCCTAGCATGTGTGAGGCACTGGGTTCGATTCTCGACAACACATATAAAATAAAATAAAGGTCCATCAACAACTAAAAAAAATTTTTTTAGACGGTATGGTTGAAATACAACAGGTACAGAAACCAATGCCTAGCTGCCTTAGTAATTACATGTGTAAATATACTAATAAAACACAGGTGCTGTGGAGAAGGAGCTTGCGTGCCCTCTGGTGTATTTCATGGAGATCCCAGGAATATGTTAATAAATTAGCCTCAAAAAAGACAACTTTCAGACAAGTGTTTGGGGACTTGGGAATAAGGGGTAGCTCTCCCACGTCGCACAACATATAACACACTGTTAAGGTGTTATATTGTCTTTAAGAGCTCAGCACGGCAGCTCAGCTAAGATAAGCACCAAAATCCAACAGTCCTGACGAAGGGCAACAACTCATTTTAGATAGAACAGGAAAGAAAATCTGCTTCAAGTTCTTTTTAGGAGAGGAAGGGAGGAACCGTTGGGGGTTGGTGTGGGGTGAGGGAAGGAGAGAACAGGAAATGCAAAATGCTGTTTCCTCCTGGTGATTTGGACGGCTCTTGTGGGATTCCATGGTGCTGGGTGGCAAGGCTTTTAAAAGACATGATACTACGACAGATTGACTTCCTTGACTGGTTCCTGGGCCTCAACACACAATGGTTCGCTTCCTGCCACAAGCCTGAGGCTCGGCCACTCCTGGATCAGTCCCAGGGAGCCTGAGACACCCCACAGCAAGAGAGCAAGGATGCCCCGTCCCTGGGCATTGCCATCGCGTTTGCCAAAAGTCTACCCCACAGTGTCCACGGAGTGTAGGGGGCAGCAGTGAGGTTAGTGACATGGCAGGTTGAGCGCAGTGGCTCACGACAGCCCTGGGGCACAGCTCAGCCCTTGCCTGGGCCTGAGGACAGTCACACCAAGCCCCGGATGAGACTGACTCTCATGGTGGCTGTGCCAGGGACAGGACACCCCACTCTGTGGCCCCCACAATGCCAGGGGGAAAGAGGAAAGGGGCTTTTTTGACTTTTCCTTCTTTGCAAAAAAAAAAAAAAAAAAAAAAGTGCTTCAATGGGACCCTGTAGGTCTGTGAACACAGTCTGGGCGCTGGTGGACAGAGAGGACAATAGGCCAAGGACCCCGTGCGTAATGCCAGGAGGTAGAAACCCAGACCACGGTGGTGCCGGAGACTGGGGTTGGGGCGGCGGGGGAGCGGATGCGATAGCAAGGAAGGAGTTTCACTGTGAATGAATACTAATTAGTGACATGGATATTAATGATGACAGTAATTAACAGGGGAAAGGAAGGGCTGTCATTGTCCCAGGGTGAGTAATCAATCTTGGCAGGTGATAAATAATGGTTCGGCAAGCTCAGCAGAAAGATAATCCGCTGGCCCCGGGGAGAGCCGGAGTGATGCTGGCAACCTCGCGGTTTCCAGGCAACCCACAAAAAAGAACTATTTTTCTTTTGAGGAAAAAAAAAAAACAGGTTAGTGCCTCACCCCGACCCCCAACTTGGGATTACAGTTCTTATTTGATTTCTGCTTTGTTCTTCATTTCCTAGGACAAATGTCGAACTTGTGTAATTTGGAGGAAATGAACATGCACGCACGCATGCGTGTACACACACACACACACACACACACACACACACACGCATGCACGCACGCGCGCGCGCGCACACACACACACTCTTTGTGTCAAAATGCAAATGAATCAGTGTGTTTCTGGTCCAAGGGTTAGCTCATAGATGCCATCCGGGAGCAGGGGTGGGAAGCTTAGAAGTCCCTCTTTTGAGGTTGAAATGCAGGGACATTGAAAGGATGGGGTCAGGGGAGGCTGGACCTGGGGAGAGCCCAGGAAGAGTGGGGTGGACCCTGGCAGCCCTACAGAGCGGCTAGGCCACCTTCCTCAGAGCCAGAGAGAATCAGAGGTCCAGATGCTGGAGCTGGCACGGGTCCCACTGCTGGCCACCAGTCAAATCTCTGAGGAATTTGATTTCTGGGAAAAGGGAAATGCTGGGTTAGCCCCTCTGCTGGGTCTCCAGTGGGCCAGCAGGGAGTCTGACCCAGCAGAGCGACTGGCAGACCCTGTCCCTGGCGCCAAGGCCCCCGATCCTAGCAGGACTCGGTAGCTGGAGATGACGCTCCTTCCAGGCTGTTTCCATCCAGCATTCCATGCTGAGGTGACAAAGCCATCTTCAATGGTCCACTCACTGTAAAGTGAGATCTTTGAGTGACAAGTCGTTATGGGACCTTCCAGGAAATCAGACTCTTCCACTCTCCTGGGCCGCGTCTCTCTTAGAATGTGGGTTCTAAGTGTACGTCTCCAAAGGCAGGCAAAGAAAGGGACATATTCAAAGGACCGTGGCCAAAATGGTGAGGAGCTCCAGGTCAGGCGAGGCCGCCCCCGCCCTCAGGGATCCAGGCACGTTTCCCCTGGAGAGAGACCTCAGTGGTTCCCCAGGACAGTCCAACATCCCAGTGACTGGTCTCACTCAGTGATCCGGTCTGGGGTCAGGTTTGATTTTCTCTCGTTGGAGAGTAAAACTAAGGCCAAAGGAGGGAAGGGAGAGAGGGGGCAACTTTCCATTCAGAGAAATCAAGGACCCCTTACCTGGAACAGGCTGGTGAGTGGGGAATTTGTGAGTTCCCAGGTGCTAGGTTTTTTCCCCAATGCAGGTGACAGCACCTGTTATCCAGGGTGTTGTGAATGGGGTGAGAGAGTGCACAAGTCCCTGCTGACTCAGGATTTTATATTTGTTAAGATAACACTGGATGCTAAAGCAGATTAAACCTCCAAATTCCGTGGGCTTAACCCAGTGAAGTTTAATTCTAGATCAAGTAAGAGCCTCCAAGGAGCCTTTAATTTTCATGGTTGGAACCAGAGCTCCTTCCATATTGTGGCTCTGCCTCCCTCAGTTCTCAGGTGCTCTCCATCCAGTGGTGGGGGAAGGGAAGGGGGTTGGAGGGTGGGGGCTACCTACGGGTCTCTATGGTCTAGGTCTGGAAGCTGCTGGTGTCATTTTGATTCACATTCCTTTGGTAGAACTTGCTCCACACCCAGCTTCAGGGGAGTCTGGAAATACAGTCCCGCTCAGGCCCAGTGGTAGAAGGAAGAGGTTTTGGTGAACACATGGAAATTTCCGCCACAGACCCCCAGGGGCACATGATTCAAGATGGGCCCAGGCCAGAAGAGATGAGAGAGTTTCACAACGCTGTGAGGTCACCTGTGTCAGGCAACCCTTGTCGGTAAAGGTAGGAAGCTGGAGAGTCCTCAGGCAGTGCTCTGGGGGCCCGCGTGATGAAGTCACCCTCCCATCTTTATTCCCCGGAAGCCTTCTGTAATTTCTCCCTAGAAATGTGGATATAACTAACCTGAGTCATCCAAAGTGAAATATTTTTTTTGGAAAAGAAAGTAACTGAAAATGTACCAGTGGAAGAAAAGGGTTGAGTAAGGATGGAAAAATATTCAATATGATCCGCATCTTAGGTGGGCTGATTAAAATTAGGACTCTCTCGGGTAAACACGTTTCTTCTGTCACAGGCTTAAACACCCATGAGGCCTTCAGTGGAAACTGCTTTGTCGTTGCAGGTACTGACGTTGTGCAGTGGCTCATGAAGAACCTGTCCATCGAGGACCCAGGTACTTGACCCTTGACCCCTGGTACCAGCAAACTGGGATCTCTCCTGCCTTCTCCCGAGAGAACTGGGCTTACCCATGTGAATTGCCGGATGTGAAATCACTCTATTTACAAATAAAATGAATATATTTTTCTCCACTGAATATCGATCTTCAAATTTAAATCACCCTTTGAGGAAATGAGCAACTATTTAGAATGCCAAAGAGCGCGATACATGAACGTGTGAAATGAGATGAATTCTCGTTAGCTGCGGCAATTAAAGATAAGTTGTGGCACTGTCACTGAACAGCCTTCTAGAGCCAGCTCTTAAAATTAGATTGCCTGATCCACAATTAAGATGTTTAATTATTTGCTAAGACGCCTTCTGTTATTTTATTTATTTTTTATTTTTGCTTCTTGCAAGAAGTGAAGGAATGGTAGTTTGTTTTTTTGTTTTGTTTTTTTAATTCTAATTGTGCATTTCAATGAGGAGAATCCTGCCAAAACAACAACAAAACCCTGGCTAATAAGACAGTTTCCAAATCTGTCATTCCCCCCCCCACCCACCCAGGAAAGAAGCAGGAAAATTTACTTTCAAAGCATAATTAGGAAATGGGAGGACGACTCCAAAAAAATGAAAATTCTACATAAGTAGAGCTGATTATCCACATGCTATTAGTTAATCATTTTTTAATTGATCCTACACTCCCTCGGTCTTGCTTAACCGGGTATTCTTGATGCCCAAAGGTCATGCTGATGAAGTTCCACTGATGTGAATCCAGGCTGATGTTCTTGGTGGACACTGGCACTGATGGGAATTATCTGCCCCAGTTTAAGTGGTCCTCAGTCACCATGCTTTCTGAGGGTTTTGTGGGGGTTTTTTCTGAGTGCCCACCCTCGGTGTCTGACCTTCAGATGTGGTTCCTTGCTGGGATCAGGATGTCATCTCTGACATTCTTGCATGTTAACCTGACCGTCCTGATCTGCTGTTGACTATGAATCCATTTGTCTTCAGTTCAGTTAAATATGGTGGCTGGAAATCTGAGTGCCAGGAAAGTGGGTCATTGGTGGAAGTGACCCTAGGCCTCTCACTATTGTTCAGTGACTGCTTACCACTAGCAAGAATCCTTAATTCTGGTCAAGTTCTTTCTTAGTGCACCAGAGAAAAATTATAAATGCTAGAGTCCTTTTAAAGGGTAGAACCCACCTATGTGCTTTCCCTCTGCAGCCTGGATGTCCAAGTATCCATTCATGAGACTGGACGGGATAAGCAGCCATCAGCAACCACCAGTTTGGTGACATTTATTTGATGATGGCGGTCTTTTCAAAGAGCACTGGTTTTATGTCATTGTTCTTTTGGTTTTGTTTTTGTTGCCGTTGTTGTTTGGTAAAAGTAGTTGTTTACTTAACTTACAAACCAAAGGAGACTTTAGAACAAATGAAGATTTGAATAACTCTTAACTCTGGCAGGACTTCATTTTTTTTTTTTTAAGCAATTAAAAATACAGTGAAATCATCGACTGGGGTTGTGGCTCCGTGGCCGAGCACTTGCCTAGCATGTGTGAGGCACTAGGTTTGATCCTCAGCACCACATAAAAATAAATAAATAAAATAAATATTTCCAACTACGACTAAAGAAAAATAATTTTTTTTTAAAAAAGTAGTGAAATCAGCAGAAAACAAATAGTTTGTAAAACTAAAACACTTTCGTTTTTTTTATTTGTTCTTTTTAGACATATATGACAGTTGACATATTATACATACATGGAGTCTAACTTCCCATTCTTGTGGTTGTGCATGATGTGGAGGTAAACTGGTCATGGACTCATATATGAAAGTTATGTCCAGTTCATTCCACCGTCTTTCCTATTCCCATTCCCCCTCCCTTTCCTTCATTCCCCTTTGTCTAATCCAGTGAACTCCTATTCTTCCCTCCCCACCCTCTTATTCTGAGTTAGGATCTGCATATTGGAGAGTACATTCAGCCTTTGATTTTGGAGGGGGATTGGGTTATTTCACTTAGCATGACAGCCTCCAGTTCCATCCATTTACCAGCAAATGCTATAGTTTCATTCTTCTTTATGGCTGAGTAATATTTCATTGTGTATATGGACCACATTTTCTTTACCCATTCACCTATTGAAGGGCACCTAGTTTGGTCCATGGCTTCGCTATTGGAACACTGGTTTCTTTACTCTTCTGAAATAATCATTGTATTTTTGATACATATTTTATTTTATTGTTTCTTATTATTGTTATTTTGAAAACTCTATCGGGGTAGTAGGAGGTGAGAATGCTCTGGGCCTCATGAGGAGTTTCGGTGCTGGGCCTGTCTGTGAAGGTCTGTGAGACTCCAGTGCCCAGGGGACCTGGTTTGGGCTTCTGAGTGGCTCAGGATTGGCCAGCTGGTACATAAGGAGGCAGACGAGGTGACACAGCACCTGGGGAGCGAGGCATGTCCAACACCTGCCTGCAGCTCCTCCGTTTCTTCTCTTTTGCCAAATTTCTGAGTAAAAACCTTTTTTCAAAGAGTTTAAGCATAAGCTCTAACACGGGTGGCATGAAGACCACCTTGTTCCTGTATCTTTTTCTTTTGTCCCTGGGAAAGGAGCAGTTGCAGCTGAGGAGGAAGCGTCCCCTCTTGCTGGACCCATTATTCTTGAAGCACACAGTGGGCCTTCCATTTCAGCAAGTCTGTGTCCACAGACTCCACCAACCTGGTGGAAAACAGTCAAGGGGAAGGAAACAGCCCCTGTACTAAACCCGCACAGACTTCGCTTTCTGCCATTATTCCCTAAACGACACAGACTGACAACTAGCAGCATACCGTGGACGTGATATTTGGCATTATAAGTAATCTAGAGATGATTTAAAGTATAGGGAGAATGCACAGAGGTTATACACAGATATTATGCCGTTTTATACAAGAGACCTGAGCACCCACAGCTTTTGTATCTGCTGGAGTCCTGGAATGAATCCCCCACAGTTACCCACAGTTACCGAGGGGCAGCTGTTCAGAACTTAAAAAGCAAACTGGTCGTCCCAAGGAGTAAGACTCCATGCATCCTGAACCCACCAGTTGTAAGTGTACACGTCTCCCAAAGGGGAATAGATGATTCTCAATAAGTAGAGCATCTGGATCAGATTCAACCTCTTGAAGGGATCACAGGTAAAGCCAAAACAAATCACTTTTAAACATCCAGAGCTTATGAAATTAATAATTGCTAAGAGACTCCCTGAGCATGTCAATCATTTCCATGTCCAGATATTGCTTTTTAACCAATGAAAGTACTTTGAGGTTTGTAGACCCTTCTTATGTGTAGGAGGGGCATTTAGGTTGAGGTATTTTTTTTCTTAGCTCTGCGTAGGATAAAATATAAATTCTTAACTATCAATAGGAATCTATTTAGGACTGGTGCTCAACAAGATGTCAATGTTACCAAATATATATTTCTTTCAATTTGACACCCCCCACCCCGCCAGGGTCACTGCCCAAACTACTGTCCTTCTTCCAATTTTCTTAGAAAGTGAATTTTTATCTATGCCCATGAGAGAAGGGGAAACACTGTCACCACTGAGGCGAGTGTTGTTTGCAGGACTGTAACAGGAATTCACAGTCCCCGTGGGCAGCGGGGCCGCGTCCTCACTGCCCAGGGTGATAAAGCAAGATGAAGCGAGGCCATGAATCAAAGCTGGCAACCCTTATTGAATATTTGCCCTGTACCAGACACGGCTAAGCACTTCATGTGAAATATCTCACTTCATTAAATACAAGTTCATCTATGCCAGTGCTCATGTTCGCCACCATGAAGCAAGACCTGGCTTTCTCCTGGGAGATCGTAGGGGTAGGAAGTTAAGAATCATCAGATTTTCACAGCTGGGACCCAGAGGACCCCCCAGCCCTTGACTGTCCTCCTCCTCTGTGGGCGTCTCCCCTCTTGCGCCACCACCAGCAAATGCAATCACGGCATAAACACAGTGGCCTGGAGGGGAGGACACTGGACAGCCAGTCATCTTGCTCTCTGCCCCTGTACATTTCAGCAAAATCATCCGCTTCCTGATTCTGTCTGTCTCTCTGCAGTTGAAGCAATACACTTGGGAAGCCTTATCGCCGCCCAGGGCTACATCTTTCCAATCTCCGATCACGTTCTCACCATGAAGGATGATGGTACCTTCTATCGTTTCCAGGTAGGCCCCGGGGCTCCTCCTCCTCAAGCACCTTTTCCCACTTATCATCATCTGAACCAGATTAGAACCACCTAGAAAATCGAAGGGTGTTCAAGGAAGCAGCATTGGGAAACCCATCCATCTGGACCACGGGTTGACCCACTGAATAAGCGTCAAAGGCGCTCACTGAGAGCCTACTGCTTCAGAGGCATTGCCTAAGCCCTTTAGGATGGCCGTAACAGAATACCATCGACTGGGTAGATTATAAACACCAGAACTTGGTTTTGCATAATTCTGGGGGCTGGGAAATCCAAGATCAAGGCTGCAGCAGGTTTGGTGTCTGAAGAAGACCTGCTGTTTTACAGAGGGCACCTTCTAACGGTGTCCTCCTACAGCGGACGGGACAAGGGATCTCTTCCAAGCTTTTTCTACAAGGGCACTAACCCTGCTCAGGAGGGATCCACCCTCATGACCTCCTCACCTCCCAAAGTCTCCCAATACCATCACCTTGGGGAGTAGGATTCATTCATGGTGAAGGGTGGGCACCAACATCCAGACCACAGCAGACATGTTGCATGCATTTTCTCACTTATTCTCAGAAAACTGCTGGGGAGGGGCAAATATTGCCCATTTTACAGACCAGAACCTGGAGGAGACCAGAGAACTGATGTGGCCCTCCTGAATCTAGGAGGCACCTTTGCGTTGGGCCTAGATGACCTTGCTCCTCCTTCGTGCTGGGGTGAGGTTTCTACTTACGCTGCCTCCCCCAGACCCTGCCCAAGAGGGAACAGGGGCACAGATGGTGTGAGAGGTCTTCAGTGGGTTCAAGGGCAAAAAGGAAGCCAGGCTCTGCACCCGGGAGACTGCCAGCCTCTATCTGGTTATTAGACGCCGTGTGTTTCCAGATAAGAATTCTTGACTTCATCCTGCCTCATAAAAACCGTGTGTTTTAAAAGACCATAGGTGGGAAATTATTGGTAAATATAAAATGATATTAAATGTTATATTACTTTTCTCCCTTTTTGGAGACATGCAACCCTCCAGGTCTGATAGCCAAATAAGGGCTTAATTTAGTGACATAGAGCTGTTCAGTCATATAACTGCTGCTACAGGTTCTGCATACCATCTCATGATGTTAAATGACATAAAATAGAATAAGTAAAATAAAGGTTGTGTCCTCTGGCCCGAGGTTGCCAAATTTAGAGGATTAAAAATACAGATAGGCAGTTTAATTTTAATTCCAGATAAACATAAATATTTTTAAATCTAAGGACGCCCCATATAATATTCAAGTTTAAAACAGGCAGGTGGCCTGTATTTTATGTAATAAGGGTACTTTGCCTCAATAAACAATAAAAAGCCTCTTAAAAAGAGATTATTGTCTGCCTCATAAACAAAATTTCTTGCTTTTGCATTTACTTCGCTTACCTTGGATTTTATTTCTCAACCCCTAGATTACAATGTTGACTGGCCTCAGCTATGTCAAAGGGTTGGGTGTGGAGTCAGCCAGGAGATGGGCAGAGGCCTGCTGTGGAGAGGGCCCTGGTGGGTGCAGAGAGGCGGGTGTCTCTAGGTACTGATGCTTAGTACTCTCTTACAGGCTCCTTACTTCTGGCCTTCCAACTGCTGGGAACCTGAGAACACTGACTATGGTGAGAACTGAAGCCACGCTCACCTTCCTGTTACTCCCAGAGGGCAGAAGACAAGTGTCTGGGAAGGAA
This sequence comes from Urocitellus parryii, assembly GCF_045843805.1. NCBI lineage: Eukaryota > Metazoa > Chordata > Mammalia > Rodentia > Sciuridae > Urocitellus > Urocitellus parryii. The sequence continues at coordinate 29,619,650 of NC_135536.1, read as the reverse complement.
GGGTTTTGACCCTGCTTGACCCTTTCTGATGTTGTTGACCTTGAAAACACTGAAAGAGGCAGTCCCTTGGGAGAAAAGACACAAAAGGGAAGAAAAGTTAGATCAAGGGTTGTCAATAAGTCCATTCTGCAGGACCATAGAGAACTAGGATCCCGTGGCAGTGTGATGTGACTGTGACTTTTGAACAATCCTTCCAGGAGCAGGGTTTCAGGCAGGGCTGGATCAAGGAGCCACCCCTTCCCCTACCCCTTCCTGTTCTCACAGACTTGTTGAAACTTACTAAGAGCTCATCAGTGTTTTTCATAGTTGGAAGTGAGGGGGGAAAGGAAGACAGACCAAAGGGGAGGGTACAGATGTCACCTTGGACTAGGGAAATAAAAAGAGGGTGAAGTTAGAAGCTACATTAAGTAAAGAGACATTTCTATCCAGGCAGGGATCTACCCAACTCAGTGGAGGCTAAGGAATATTTCTATGTAACAATTTTCTGAAGAAATTATACTGTCCCTATACTTAACATAAAGAACTGAAGGCCCAGGAAGACCATGTCCCCCGTAATCACATCTGTCTGAAGTCTCCGTTGGCTTTAAGCCAAAGAGGCAGAGAGTGGCCCACCGCACCATCACTGCCGGCAAAGGGCGTGGGTGCGGAGGGGGACTGGCCATGGGGTGAGCCATTGCCTGGTGAGGCTGTGCTTCTTCTAGTCTGGAGGGTGCTCACGATATGGCCAGGGCCCTCAGCTGTCGGCTGGGCTGCCCACCACCAGTGGAGGGTGGGAGGCGGTTGAGATGGTAGGGGGAGGCCAAGACCAGCCTCCTGGGCCACATCCACGCCATCTTCACTGTGTGATGAAGGACACTCTTTCCCTTTCTGTACCTCTTTTCCCCATTTCCTGATCAAGTGGAGATGAACAGAGATAGGAAGGACCGTTTATCTCAGGCTTTCATCAAAGCTAAATCATTTTGAGTTCATGTGCATCCATAGATAGCAAATCAGGTAAAGTTGAGGTGTGGAGGCAAAAGGACTCACCAATGCTTCCAAATCCATTTAGCCAGAAAATCAATGAGTACTTACCAAGTTAGAATTCAGTACCACAGGCTGCAGGATCCACCAGCTCCGTTGGCTGTGTGAGCCTGGGAAGTGGCCTGACCTCTCTGTGCCTCAGAAACCTCACATCCAAATCAGAGGGAAAATATTGGCTGTCTCCCAACGTTGCTTTGTTAGGGTCCTGGGAGAAGTCAGTGCTGCCCTGTGGTCACATTGGGCACAATGGTCACATTGTGTCCATTTCTGTGGAACAGATTTGACCAAGTCACAGTGTTGCCTGCCCAGCGGGCCAGGCTGGGAGAGACAGCACAGAGGGGAAGAAGGGAGAGGGGAGGATCTGGCCTGAGCCTTCCAAAGCTGCCAGGTGATGAGGCGGGATGGAGAAGACGGAGTCCGGGAGGGGCAGGTGATAGGAAGGCCTCGATAGTAGACATCATTAGAATGGACCCCAAAGCTTGGGGAGCCATCGTAGGTCCCCAGCAACAAGGAAGTCTTGAGATACCCCCTGATCGTAAAATGGGGATATTAACTGAACACCCCTCTTGGCATCATCATGAAAGTCCCTCGGACTGGGCAAGACTGTCACTGCACTCAGTCACGGTGGCCTCACAGCTCTGAGACTGTGCCTGGCACAAGGAGACAGAGCAGTTTTCTTTTCTTTCTTTCTTTCTTTTTTTTTTTTTCTTTGATGATGGGGATTGAATCCAGGGCGCTCCACCACTGAGCCCCATCCCCAGTCCTTTTTATTTTTTATTTTGAGACAGGGTCCTGCTAAATTGCTTAGGGCTTGGCTAAGTTTCTGAGGCTGACCTCAAGCTTGCGATCCTCTTGCCTCCGCCTCCCGAGTCTCTGGATTACAGGCGTGAGTGCCCCTGTGCCCAGCCTCAGCACTGTTTTCCTGAGCGAATGGATGAATACACTAAGGAGTAAATGGGTCAGAGAATGTCATCGTGGAAAGTCGGAACTTGACCTCGATTCTCGTTCCACTCTGTCACTCACTCACTAGCCTTTGGGTGAATCTCTTCGCTTCCCTGCCCGTTGGTTTTCCCCATCTGTAAGTGAGGGGTCTGCAGCTGGTGGCTGCCAAAGTTATTTCCAATGCTTGAATTGTGTGGCTCCAAAAGTAACTGGAGTATGAGGAAAAATAGAGAATGAAGTGATTTCCAGCTCTCTAGTTGAGGAGACTGAGGTCAGTAGCGATGTCACTAATCAAGGCAGAAAGTTTGCAAAGGGATCTGTTGTTTCAGAACACTGAAGTGAGTTTGGTATTTTTCGTATTTTAATTTACGTCTAGCACTTGAATCTGTTCCCTTTCTAAACACACTGCCTTTCTGTCTCGGTGACCTGTCGCGAGCCTGAGGTGGAAGTGGGTCATCCCAGTGGGACTCCGGGTGTGGGGGCAGGGAGACAAAGCCTGCAGGTGAAGGACCCTGGTGGTGCAGCCAAGCCCCAGGGGACAGCTGCCCCAAGGCCCCTCCCTCCCCAACAGATGCCCTAACGTGTGACAGGAGCCACCCGGAAGGGGGCTGGAAACATGTGACCGGGACTCACTGTCACCAGAGTGGCACCAGCTTTGTGTTCCTGTGCGATGCTTCGATTCACAACCTGACTGGCCCGTTTTGACCCAGATGGCTTGGCAATGTCTCGGGATGACTCTGCCTGCACACAGCGCCTTGTCCAAATCTGGGTTTGCCTTGGATTGAGTCAGCTTTTTCACTGCTGTGACTAAAACGCCCAAGAACAACATAGAGGAGGAAGAGTTTCTTTGGAGCTCACAGTTTGGGAGGGCTCAGTCCATAGACAGCCAGCTCCGTGGCTCTTGGCCTGAGATGAGGCAGGATGTCACAGCGTGGAGGAGGAAAGCAGCTCCGGACATAGCCACGGCGGGGAGCAGAGAGAGCGTGCCACCTACCCCAAAGGCCCACCCCCAGTGACCCACGTTCTCTGCCTGCAGTTACCACCCAGTTAGTCCATTCAAGTGGATGTGTGCTCTGGTTAGGCTACGGCTCTCATAACCCGACCATTCACCTCTAAACTCTCCTGCAGTGTCCCCCCCATGAGCTTTCTGGGAACACCTCACATCTAAACCATAGCACCTTTCCTGAGATGGACATGTGGCCACTAGAAAGCACCATCCAAAATTGGGGCAGCTTTGTGAAAGCAATTGCTACCTCCACTGACCTAGGCTGTTCCCAGGGACTGAGACCAGGGCTGCAGGGCAGGTGACGTGCCAAGCTTCTTGCTTGAGGTGGCTCCCGAGTTCCCAGAATGCCTGTGGGTGCAAGAGGCTGCAGGAGGTGCTCTGTGAAGAGCAGATGCCCCTTCACCAGACTCTAGGCAGAGCTGGACCTGCCAGGTTCTCTGGAAAAGTTGGCAGATAGCCAATCGTTTTCAAAATGAGGCCTTCAGCACTTCATATGAATGTGAGATGCATGAAGGAGTATGATGTGACAGTCTTTGAGGTAGGACCAACGACTTCTCTTTCACCCCAGAATTAGAGCTCCTTTCTTAAATAAGCCGCACTCAAATCATCCAATTGGGGTCTTGTTAAAAATGTATTGAGCATTGCAAGACACTTTTGAAGCTTCCTGAATACCAGCCTTGCCTAGATTTCTATTATTTTTTCCTTAGATTTTTATTATATTTTTTTCCTATATTTTCCCAGCCACCCCACCTATGCCACATTCACCAGCCGTGGCCTTAACTGTTCTCCTCTGTGAAGTCGTTGTCACCATTCAACAACAACTTTCCCTTTTCACCTTAACTGTTCTCCTCTGTGAAGTCGTTGTCACCATTCAACAACAACTCTCCCTTTTCACGTCAAGTTCATTGGTAGAGATGCCCTTCAACTTAGGGAGGGGCTGTGTCCTGAGAAAGCCAACCTAAGCTGAAAACATCAGAAGTTGACAGTGTTTCCGTACCTGTCACCTACCCAACATCACAGCTCAGCAGGAGAGCACACCCAGACCCTGGAGCCCAGAGCTGACTGGGAGCTGCGGCTCCCTGCCACCACCTGGCGTCCCCAGAGTGGCAAACTGCATTTCACCTCACTAGCCTGGGAAGAGATCCACGTTTGAGATTGAACGTCTGGTTTCTATCAGATGCATCTGACTCTCACGTCATAGTAAAGTCAAAAAAAAAAATCATTAAGTAGAACCAACTTCTGAGACTGTGTGTATCTATCGTATTTGGTGAACTTACGTTGTCACAGCAACGAGGAAGCCTGACCTAAGCAGATTTGGGGACAACTGGACCCAAGTCAGCACACGGTTAGACAATAGGAAGCAGGAGGGTGGGCATCCCGGAGAGCAGGCTGCTGGCTGCGGGGTTCTAGGGCACCATGGGCTGCTGTAGCAAACGCTCCAGAGCAAAGGGAGCAGGGAGCTGGCCAGAGGTCTCTCGCAGTAGTTAAGTTCCAACAGCTGGACAGTCACGGCTCTTCTGTGACCTTCTCTCCTGGTCGTCCTGTTCCTCATGCTGTTCACCTGCCATTTCCCTGGATCCTCCCACTTGGCACTGGAGCAGGAGGAAGACCCCAAGAAGCAGAGCTAGGGAGAGGAGGTGACGGAGGCCACCTCTGGGGGAGGAAGGCCCTGAGGCTGGGAGCCCAGAACCCTTCCTAGAGCTGAGCCGAGAGCCCCACCTCGTCCTCCCTTTCCACGGCTCTCTCCTCCCACCTGGCAAGACAGGCTCAGGCGCTAGGGACAGGGTTAGAGCTGAATTGGACATAGTCCTGTCCCTAAAGAACCTTCAGCATAGAGCAGGGGACGGTCAGTGAACACAGGAATTCAGGGCAATGGACTTAATTAGGTTATGTATCGGGGATGCACAGACGGAACACTGAGCAGGGTCATCAGAGACTAGTGGGAGGTCACCAGACAGAGGGCAAGAGGGAAACAGGAGAGAAGAGAGAAAGGCCATCATGTAGGGGACACATGAAGAGGAGGGAAAATGGAAGTAGCTGGAAATGTGGTGGCCTTGTAAGCCTTTCTTCTGAGGCCACTGAAGATTCAGTGCAGGTTTCAGACCCAGGGCAACGAGGTCATACTTGTAAAAAAAAAAAAAAGAATTCTCTGAGTGGAGGGTGTCTGGGTGCAGCAGCGTGAAAAGGAAGGAGAGGAGTGGCCAGGATTGGCAGGTGGGGTCCTCAGGGGATCCTGGCCTACAGAGAGTCTCCTGGAGTTACATGGCATGACTTCTCCTTGGAATATACATTCTTCACAGGACATAGTGGGCACAGTGAGGGACAGGGGGCTGGATGCACAGGAGGATGGGTGGATGGATGGATGGATGGATGGATGGATGGATGATGGGTGGATGGGTGGATGGATGGATGATGGGTGGATGGGTAGATGGATGGATGATGGGTGGATGGGTGGATGGATGGATGGTGGATGAATGGGGGGATTGAGGGATGAATGGATGGAGAGAGATGGAGGGATGAATGGATGGGTAGGTGGATGGAGGAATGGAGGAATGGATGGGTGGGTAGATGAAGAAATGAAGGAATGGAGGAATGGATGGATGAATCGATGGATGAAGAGATAGAGGGATAGAGGAATGAAGGGAAGGATGGATAGATGGGTAGATGGAGGGATGGAGAAATGGATGAAGGGATAGATGAATGGATAGATAAAGAGATGGAAGGATGGAGGAATGGATGGATGGATGAAGAGAAGGAGGGATGGAAGGATGGAGGGATGTATGAAGAGATGGGGGAATGGAGGGATGGGGGATGGATGAAGAGATGGAGGGAGAGAGAGAGGGAGGGATGAGTGGATGGGTGGGTGGATGGAGGAATGAATGGATGGATGGGTGGATAAAGAGATGGAGGTATGGAGGGATGGATGGATGCATGGATGGATGGATAGATGGATAGATAGATGGATGGAGGAATGGATAGATGAAGGGATGGATGCATGATTTCATGGATGGATGGAGGGATAGATAAATGGATGGATGAAGAGATGGAGGGATGGAGGGATGGAGGGACACATGGGTTTATGATTCCACTGCTCTGCTGGCCTGATGTCTGTTGCCCTTTCTTTTCCTCCCTCAGCCATCTATCTCTGCAAGAGGACCATGCAGAATAAAGCGAGGCTGGAACTGGCTGATTATGAAGCCGTAAGTGTGGCCGTTTCGCAGGCTAGGGTGGGAGGGTCTCTAAGCTCCACGCTAGTATTTTCCCTTCTTACCCCTTCCTGACACCGGGAGGGGAGTCTCTTCTATTTCCCCTCCTATGTTCTCAGCTTCTCTCACCATCACAATAAAACTGCATTTTTATATAAATAACTCTCAAAACTCAGCAATAAAAGAATAATAAACAACTCCACATAAAAATAGGCAAAGGGACTTGAACAGATATTTCACCAAAGAGGACAAAAAGATGGCGAGGAGGCACATAGAAAAATACCCGATGCCATTAGCCATTTGTGAAGCAGATGGACTCCCTGGTGAGACTCCACCGCCCACCTGTTAGAATGACTAGAATAAAAAATACTGACAGGCTGGGGCTGGGGCTCAGTGGTAGAGCACTCACTTCGCATGTGTGAAGCACTGGGTTCAATCTTCAGCACCACATAAAAATAAATTAATTAAATAAAGGTATCGTGTCCATCTACAACTAAAAAGAATATTCTAAAAAAAAATACTGAGACTACTAAGTGGTGGAGAGCATGCAGAACAGCTGGAACCATCCTGTATTGCTGGTGAGGTGGCAAAATGGTACAGCCACTCTGAAAAATTGTTTGGCAGTTTCTTATAAACATACACTAACCATATAGCCAAGTAATCTCACTGCTACACACATACCCGAGATAAATCAGAACTTATGTTTCACACAAACCCTATACACTAAGATCCACACCAGTTATATGTGGTAACTAAAAACTAAAAACAACCCAATGTGCGCTAACAGGTGCATGGATAAAGTAGGATGACATGTCCATGCAAGGAAATGCTATCCTGCAGGGAAAAGGAAGGAACTATTGGTATGCACAATCACTTGGCTGAGTATCCAACCCATTATGTTGAATGAAAGGGATCAGTCTCAAGTCAGTAATTCCATTTATTTTGCATTTTTAAAAAAATTTTAGGTGTCAATGAACCTTTCTTTTTATGTATTTGTATGTGGTGCTGAGAATCAACCCAGGGCCTCCCACATGCTAGGCAAGCGTTCTACCACTGAGCCACAAACCCAGCCCCATACTGCATTCTTATAAAGACAGAACTATCATGAGAAATAACAAATCAGTGGCTTTGATTATGGGTGGGGTACGACGATGTGACCATTAAGTGATAACCGGAGAGATCCAGAGAAGGTGAGGAACTATTCTGTATCTTGATTGTGATGGTGGTTACATGAACCTGCACATGGGTCAGAAGTCACAGGACCGCGGGCTGGGGTTGTGGCTCAGTGGTAGAGTGCTTGTCTAGCATGCCTGAGGCATTAGGTGCCATTCTCAGCACCACATAAGAATAAATAAAATAAAAGGTCCATCAACAACTAAGAATCATTTTTCAAAAAGCTACAGAACTGTTAACTGTTGCAAAAGTTAAAAAGTCAAACTTACTGTGTCATGATCTTCTACAGTGAAATTTAAAATTGTATCTTTAAACTCACGCTCCTGCAGAATCTAAGGACAAAATTCAATCCAGAAAATAAGGGAAGATATAGTACAGAGCTGTCTCCTTTTCCACCTTCTCACCTTCCTCCCCGTCTTCCTTCATCAGATGGGATTCCTTGCAGGAACCAGAGGTCCACCCCAGGCTCCTAGACATTCTCACTTAACAAAGCACAGCGAGCCTGAGGACTCAGAGGGAGCTTCAGACCAATCTTTGAACTTTGGGTGGCAGAGTCTTGCCCCCAAACTGAACTCTTATGCAGTGCAGAGAATCGGGAAAACTGGCTAATCTGTGAACCTTCCACTTCCCAGTCCCTCCATCATCTCCAGCAGAGGTGTTGCTGAGCCACGAGAAGACGGAGGGGCCAGCCACCGTGGGAGGAGAGGCGACATTAAGGGCAGGGGACAATCCTTCCTTGGAAGGTCTGGCATTAACAACATCTTCAGACCCCTCTCACCTTCCAGTTGCACTGTCTCAGTCTTCCCAAGGATGATGAGGTCCCCCGCCAGGCCTTGCCTCTCTTGGGGACCTATGCCCCAGCTTTCCAAGCCACCACACCCTCGCTCCCCAAAGCAAATACGTGGGTGCCAGTGGGACCTGCCCAGGGCTCCCAGCCCTCTCTGATCTCTCTGGCCTCTGGACCTGTGAATGGGAGGAGAGAGCACAGGAGGTCATCCAAGGCTTGGGACCTGGCGGAGTCTGCCTGTCAGATCCTATGAGGGGACATTCAGTGGGACCTCCCCGAGCAAATCTGGCCTGGTACCCGTGTCATTCCTTTCCCAAGAGCCACACACCATTATGTTCTGCAGCCTGGATGCTCATTTCTGCCGCTGTCTTCCCTGATGCTGCTAGAAGCCCCATGACCCTTCTTCCCAAGGCTGTTTTACTCTTTCTGTAACCAGGGCAAGAAACTTGAACCCGACGCCATCGCTTCCCTGACACAACCTGTAGGAAAGATCCAGACTGCCAAGGAAGTAGCCCCTCCCTCCTGTTTCTCTTCCCATGTACCCCACAGTTAGAAGTATAACTGCACCGTCTCTGGGTGTGTTTTACTTGGTTTTCTCTTCTCTTGCACTGTAGTATTCTGCTCTGGTATTTGTAAAGAATACCGCATGATTTTTTCAAGTGGAGGTAGGTTCTGCACAAAAATTATTAGGAACAAACAAAACATTTTGTTTTCAAAATGCAGTCATTGTATTAAAATTTTCTGGTTATATTCCCTTTGTAGAAAATAAAAATTCAAACAGTAAAAAAGGAGAGAGAACAACCTATGTTACCTATGATTTCCCACCACCACAGTTTTTCTATGCATACATTTTTTTCTTTACAAAAAAAATATAGAATTATGCCAAAAACATTACTATATCTGGTACTTCTCTCCCAGTCCTATACGATACTTTCTGGGGAGATTTTTCCATACCAGTAATACTAATCTACAGTATCATTTTTAATGGCTGCCTAGTATTCCATGGTGTGACTTTATCATCATTCATGTAACTCTCCTTAACTGATGGACACTTAGTCATCACCAGCTTGGCTTCCTAGAAACAGTGGAAAGTCAAAAGGACAGAGTTTTAGATGTACTTGCACACCAAGCTTTGGTAATAGCTGTGAGTTCATGTGTGATGCTCTTCAGTTGAAGCTCCCTTTATATTAATAATCCACTAATGAGGGTAATCAATTAGTGTTGGCATGAGCTCTATGAAAATACATAGCATCATGTGGGCTCTGGCCTTGCATTAATCAGAATTAGGAGGATCATTAAGGGGGCCTGTCAAACTCCCCTCCTCACCAAATCCTAGTGTTCCACTAGCTAAGTCTGCAGACTTAGAGAAAATACTTTATTATTATTATTTTTAAAAGCAACCCTTGATGATTTCCTTTCTCCTGTTTTGGGGGCTTATCCTTTTATGAAAATCACAAAGAGAGACACCCCCTTTGGTCCACTTTGGAATCCTCACTTTAAAAATCGCTCGTGCCAAGTCCTCTGGGTTCTCCTCTCCCGTGAACCTCCCAGGCTTGTCCCTGAGAGGTACATCTTTGATTTGGCTCTTGGAGAGACCCAACAGGTTGCAAAGCCCCTGTCCTTTCCCAGCAGCCACACACCATTACGTTCTGCAGCCTTTATAACCAGGGCTAGGTGAGTTGTGTTCTTCTAAAAACACACCAGAGGACAGGTATCCGGCGAACCACAGAGACTTCAAACTTAATGGATGTACAAATGAATATTAATAGTGCAGCTCTGTACACGCAGAGCGTGGTGCAAAGTCAAACTGTGTTCATGTCCGACGGACTTAATGCAGGGCCCCGCTGTTTGTCGGGGGTAACCAAAATGGATGGCCGCCTTGTAATAAGCCTGGGTGTCGATGAGTTCACTTACGAAGATTAATGCCTTTTCGTCGATTTCGCTTCTCCCTAGGAAAACCTAGCAAGACTCCAGAGGGCGTTTGCAAGGAAGTGGGAATTCATCTTTATGCAAGCAGAGGCGCAAGTGAAGTAGGTGAACCTAACAGAGACCCTCTGGGAGAGAAAAAGACTCTCTGAAGCAGGAGACAGACGGTGTGAGGGTGGGATTGCTGAAGGGAGGCTTCCAGCTGTCATTCATCTCTTTGATCTCTCAGGAGGGCAGAACAGTAGAGAGTGAGTACAAAGTGAGCTCAGGATGGATGAATCTCATCCTGGGAACCAACGCAGCTCTGTAATAGTTTCAAAAGCCCGTGCCTCCGTAGGCAAGGGGACCTTCCCAGATGTAGAGCTATTTGTCCAAGATTTCTAATCAGTAGGGTTGGAGATTTGGTTCTCAGAGGAAAACATGTTGAAATTTTAGAGAAGACAAGTAGCCACTCTCTATTCTCTAAAGGGTAGGAGTTTAAAATCAATTGTCAAATAAGACGCAGAAGTCAAACATTTGGAGTCCATTAATTGAAAGATGATAAAGTGTGGCTTTGGATCTGTGGCCTCAGGTCCAAATTAAATCTTCTGGGGCAAAAACAGGTATCTGTAGGGCTCCTTCCTAGACCTGAGCTGAGCTGACCCATCTAAGTTTACTGCATGCAGAGAAGGGATATCCTGCGCACAGACTGACCCAGACGGGGGGCAGAGAGGGATCAGCCTGAGCATTCTCAATTTATTCTTTCAAATTCACCAATAAGTAAACTCATTCTTCCTCCATAAAAAGAAAAAAATAATAGGAGAAGAAAAGTTGAAAGGATTTTTTTCATATTTTCCCCTCCCTGAATATATATAGTAGAAATTCCTTCCTCTCAAAGGAAATATAAAGAAGGAGGAATAAATGTCCCCGAGGCCACAAACAAAGCCATCAACCAGATCCATGTGATTCTGGGACGTGGCATTGCTGTGGGAGGGTCTCCCCTGTCCTTTCCCATGGGATCTGCTTTCCACAACAGTGTCCGTAGGAAGAGCGGGACTCTGATGGGCTGGGACAGGGATGTGGAGTGGGGAGAATACAAGTCCCCTTTTTCTGGGTGCCACTTGCATATGAGCAGGCCCCGTGGGCTTTCACGCTCTACGGGTGGCATCACGCATCCCCTAGAGCTGGGTCTCGGCTACGTGGTGAGGATGGATCGCAGCTGTGGACACAGTTGTGAAATGACCTAAAGTCAGCTGGTCCAGTACTCTATATGCGGTCATCGCTGTCACCCTCCCTCTGCAGTCTCTGCCTGTCCCCTGCCCAGGATTCCAGCCACCTGGTGATCACCCTAATTCTCCCAGCAGTTCCAGAAGGAGGTGGGCACAGGCCCTGGGGTTGAGCTGCAATAAGCACTGTCTGGGGATATCAAAGGTGGGAGAACGGGTGGGAAGCAAGAGGGATTTGTATGGGCTGCAGGGTAAATGAACCTGGTTACTCAGAAGCCACTGGGAAGCAGGGAGGAGCACAAATTTGCTCTTGCAGAATCAATTGGCATCACATGTTATAAAGGGAGGGGACATCGACATCGGCCCTTTGTACATACATGGCGTTTCTCCATTAACTTTTTTGATTAACTCTGTGATTGCATTATAATTGTGGGCCATTTAAGTACACAGTAATTATCACAAAAATCATGGGGTGATTACGGGTTTATTTCAGTCCAGTAAACTAAAGTGCTCCCAAGAGAGCCGGGAACCAGAAGTTACACGGCAATTAATCCGAGTTGCTTTTTACTTAGATAATATGAAGTAACACGTGCTTAAAAAAAAAAAAAAAAAAAAGTCTTTTATCTAGGCTGCTGATTGGAACATAAATAATCTTGTCTTTGTCACCTGTAATTTCTCTCTTGCAATTTCTGTCTCCCCCACCTGAGACTGGTTATGTTTACCTTCTAAATCTTGTCACAGGCTAGGGCCATTATTCTGCCTTTAGAAAACCAGTTGGCTTCAGTGACTTTTAAAATACGTAATTGCAGCATTTTCAAGACATTTCTGCTGGCTCTGAATCTAAAGTAAACTTTCAGATTTGAGATGGAACACTGCCAAACCTGTAGTTCTATTCCTTCTTATAAACGTGTGAGGTCAGAATTCACTTCAAAGGGAAGGGGTGTGTCAATGGGTAATTCAGTTCTCAATAACCCAGATCTTGACACTTTAGGGGACAACTTCATTCTTGTTCTTCCCATGGGTCCATCCTGTTCTTGCACCTATATGGCAATCTATAAGCCTGCCCTGGTTTCCTGGAGGGAACCGTACACCTGCAGAGGGCAGGGACCACATCCTTGTGTGCAGCTTCGCTTCTAGAAATGAGAGCAGAGAACTGGGGCAAGGGTCGGGGTGGGGACAAAAATCTCTTACTACCTCTCTTTCAGGATAGATCGGAAAAAGGACAAGACGGAACGGAAAATTTTGGATAGTCAGGAACGTGCCTTTTGGGATGTCCACAGACCAGTGGTGAGAAAGCCGTACTTTAGTTCTCCGTGTGTGTGTGTGTGTGTGTGTGTGTGTGTGTGTGTGTGTGTGTGTTTTCATTTTTCCTGTTTTCTTCTCTACAAATAAAAGGCTGTCTCTAGTGATCAGGTGTCTCTTTCTTTTAAAAAGTGCTATGCTTTGTAAAACAGTTTGGCCGTTCATTTATGAAATCTCAGCAGATATTCCAGAATATGTCAGTTGGCCACCCTTTAAAAAAATATCCATTCATGAAAATATGGAAATGGAAATGGAGGAGTGATAAGGATTCTACCGGGAAAACTTTGAGCCCCAGAAGTTGACATTCCCCTAAATTAACAATTTCCGCTTCCATTGTCTTTCAACTCTAAACTCTTGTCTTTCGAGTATAGCTAGCTCTTGCCGCTGACGGTAGTGGTCCTGTGGTCGTGTCCTGTTCCTTTTATAAGGAATCTGTGAACACTGAATTAGTGAATACTGAAGCATCCACTCTAGAGAAGAACAGCTCTGGGTTCCTGTGAGCCTCTGGTCCCATTTTTTGTCAACTGTTCAATATGTAAATTTGCTGAATGTTTGTTCCTGTGTAAAAATCTCCCTGCTTAACATGAACCAACACATGAACCGTTGGTTCAGTAACATGGAACTCACAGCCATAACCCATTCCAGAGTGAAGCTCATCTAACTCGTATTTTTTTTCCTTAGGGCACATCCAAGCCATTTTGCACTTAGGATCACCTGACAGCACTCTAGCACTCTGCTTGGGAACCATTGTAAACAGAAAAAAACACCAACCAAAAAAACAGAAATGCAAAAAAAAAAAAAACTTGGTGCCCCATAAATTCTAAACAGACTGGTTTACCCGTATGAGGCCTGAAGTAAGAAGGCAGAACGTCCCCTTATTCCACCTGGTCTGGGCTCATGCACGTGGGGCAGCTCGATATCTTTGGCATCCTATCCATATCTGTTAAATCGCTGAAAATACTGATTCAGGTTACAAATAAATTTTAGCATCTGGCCATCTTGCCACTTGAATAATAAGTTTGCTCTTAGAAACCTTCCACTATACCCGCCCCATATCATCCTTACCAGAAGGTCAGAATGAGGTGTTCTCACAGGAACATAAGAGCCTACATGATAGCCCAATGAAAACCTTCATGAATATCCGTAACAGGGAAGCTAGAGGTCTGTTCTGATGGTGTTACTTGGGCTAAATAATTTATACCATCTTCTTCCCTCAGCCAGGCTGTGTGAACACCACAGAAATGGACATCAGAAAATGTCGGCGTTTGAAGAATCCACAAAAGGTTAAAAAGGTTCGCTCCTTGAGCTGAGTTCAAACTTCTTGGTGCCAATAGCCCTTCCGTTTCTGTTATTCTCCACGTAATGATTTTCTATTTGGAAATCTGTCCTATTATAACTTTTGAAACCATTCTATTAGTCAATTCTAGAAGTATCTATTGAGTGGCTGGTGGGTGCTGGGTACCATGTTTGCTGCTGGGCTTCAGGTTCTCACAGAGCCCACAGTTGAGTGGAAATGAAACCAGTCAATAAGCCACCAGGCCAGGAGGGCCATCTTAGGGAACAAACAGGCTGGTCAGGAGCCCCAGGAGGCCAGCTAAGCCAGACTGAGGTTTCCCCAGGGCATCCTGAAGTCACACACACACACACACACACACACACACACACACACACACACACGAGATTGAGTATCTCCTATCCAAAATGCTCGGGACCAGAAATGTTTCTGGTTTTGGATTATGTTTCTCAGAGTTTGGAATATTTGCATATACATAATGAGAAATCTTGGGAATGGGACCCAAATCTGAACACAAAATTTATTTATGTTTCATGTACACATAGCCTTGAAGGTAGTTTTATACAATTTTTTTTTTAGTGGGCCTGTGTTTTAACTGTAACCTGTCACATGAGGTCAGGTGTGGAATTTTTCAATCTACTTTTCAATCACACAACTTTTCAATCGGCTATGTATTTTGTTTGTCACTGAGATAACAGTGCCTACTGAATTATACTTTAAATTATTAGTCCTTGACTTAACTGTTCTCATTTAATCTTTAAAGTCCCTAATTCTAACTCTAATATCTAGAATTTTATGGACCCATGGACCTTATCACCTTATCGGAACCCTTCCTGATTTTATAGATGTCGGCCACACCCTGTGTGTCCTTCGGGGCTTTGTTACTTTCCTAACACAAAAGGTGGCCTTTAGTCTCTTCCCAACACTAGGAACCACTTTTAAAAAGAGCCATAGCTTTTAGACAAGCAAAGAAACTGAGGCCAGAAATCCATTTCCCTTAAAAAAGAAAACCTGAAATGCCACATCTCAATTTGGTACCAGATGGGCCTGTCATCTGCTGCCATGCAGAAAATTTAGAAAGGATTTTTTTTGCATATAACCTTTAGCAGTTGTTCTTGAACTTTCTTTAGCCCCAGAATCACCTGGGACATTTGATAAAAGTGCAGATCCTCAACCTACCCACAGCAGGTGTGGGGGGAGCTCCGTGAGGTGGGTCTTTACCAAGTGCCTCCAGGTGATTCTTCACAGTCGGCTGGCTCATGGGCCGTATCTGGAAAAACAGTGACATGCCAGGGGACCATTTCAACTTGACAAAAGGAAGGATTTCCTAGCAGTTGTCACTCAAAAATGAGATGAGATGCCCCCAGAGGCAGAGTTCCCATCATTTGAGAAATTCAAGCAGAGGCCTGTCACTTTTGTGTGGATGTCATAGAGGGACCTGGGAGAATCTGATGAGAGGTTAAACTAACTGACCCTTCGCCACCCCTCAACCCTGAAGGTACATGATCTTATTCTTGCTTCTTCTAGTCCGTGTACGGTGTGACCGAAGAGTCGCAGTCTCAGAGTCCTGTGCACATACCCAGTCAGCCAATTAGGAAAACTACAAAAGAGGACATCCGGAAACAGGTGAGTGATTCGCCACAGCTGCCCTCCCAGGACAGGACAGGGTTGATTTAAAATCCCCTTTCACCTTCACCTCTGAAGACTGAGAGAGCTTGGAAACCACTGTGGAATCCACCAGTGGGAGACTGGAACCTTTGAGTGCAGTGAGAACAACCCATGAGAAGCTGGAAGAGTCTCCACCAACAGTTCTTAAAGCAGTACAAAATGAGTAGTCACCATGCTGGGGCTGACCCCTGTGGTCCGGGTTCCCACCCACTGCTGCGGAGTTGGAGGAGGAAGAGGATCATGTCCCAGGACCCTTAAAAGTGCATTGCACTTCCAGAGACCCCCACCAGCTCAGCAACACCAATGCTATTGCTGTGGTTCAGAAGGAAAGCTTAAGAATAGCCGGGTGTGGTGGTGCACACCTGTAAACCCAGCAACTTAGGAGGCTGAGGCAGGAGGATTGCAAGTTCAAGGCCAGCCTCAGCAACTTTAGCAAGGCCTTGAGCAACTTAGTGAGATCCCTGTCTCAAAATACAAAATAAAAAAGGCTGGGATGTAGCTCAGTAGTAAAGCACCCTCAAGTTAAATCCTCAGCATTAAATGTATTTAAAAATAAAAGAATAAAGTCAGCCCTATCCCAATGCCATTTGAGCACGATTTGATTTAATATCATCTTCTTAACATTCTAAGAAGCCCAGATCAACAGAGAACGCTTAATTACATCACTCCCTTCTGATATTTACTAATACTGTGGCAACTTTGAGGCTTACTCTTTGTATCATGCTTTACCAGCCTCTGAAGGGGGATGGGTTTAAAGAGTAAACTTTTGGGTATCTTCCCTTGGCACATTTATTATTAGGTCAGAAAGAAGAAACAGACATCTGCAATGGAGCTCTTTGATGATCGATTCAAACATGCCAAGCACACAGGGCAATACGTGTGTGAAAGGTGGGCAGAGGGATGGCCACTGGAATTCAGGCAAAATAGATTTTTTACGGTGCACATCTTAACTCTGTACTGTTCCTAAGCTTTGTATAATATATGTTGCCTTTAAGTTTTAGGAATAGCTTTTGGGAATCCAGACTTAAATTATAACAGTGCAGGCAAGTACATGCCCTCGGCTAAATTGTAGAGTGAGAATCCTAAAGTATCCTAGGATGTTGGTTGGAGGCGTGCAAAGCCAGAGGGCAGGAGAAGTCTTGCCAGAGGAGGTATTCAGCTCTTGGTGGAAATGGGAGGATCTGGGCTAGTGGAATGAACTGGGGGGAAAAGAATTCTCTTTTGGTCTTCAACCTCTCTGTTCTCTCTTTCCCCCAGATAACATTTTTGAATGCACAGATTGATAGACACTGTTTGAAAATGTCCAAAGTGGCTGAAAGGTATGTTTTCCCTCAATAATTTTACTGCTTTCTTCTTATATAGTTTATAGGAGGGGGGGAAATGTTACAGGCTTATCATTAACAAGTGTGTTCAACTTTGAGAGTTAGAATGGAGTTAGTCCTTAAACTGACATATTAGAAAAAGAAAGAAAGAAAGAAGCAGACTCTGTGTGAATGGAGCTAAGATAACAGGCCTCTCTTGAAGGATGTCAAGAAATGTCCTGTGGCTAAAACTTCTCAGGGGGTGGCCCCAGGACCTTGTCAATCAGGGAAGAATGTCCTTAAAAGCTCCAGCATGCTTCTTTGCCTTCTGCCTCTTGATGAATTCAAATGGAATCGCTCCCTCTCCAGCTGTAAAATGCCCAGATTCACTTTATAGGGGAAAGAAATTCTGTGTGCCCTTTGAGGAGCTGGCCACGTAAACAGGAGGGGATTGGATCCTCCGGAGGTGTTCCGCTTCCACACACCATCAACCACTGAACTGCATCGAATCAACTGTTAGGAAAATATCTGCCCCCTCAGCCCCCAGCCTGGCTTTCACAGGAGCATTGTGCTTCAATCTGCACCAGTGGCTGGTTTCACTCCGTTAACTCGTGGGAGATTCGATTTTATCAACTAAATGGTGTGTTTTTTGAACTCTTCGGTGAAGACGGGAGACCACCTGGGGAATCCGTATGGAATAAATCTAATCAGGCCGTCCAGAACCGAACATTTGTTCATCCAAATGCTGCCGTTTAACCAGTGACCAATTTCTGGAGGAATCAAGGGCTTAAATGGGGTCTTAGTGTTTATTGGCGGCTTGTTTAGGGGACTGCACGATCCACCTGTAAGCCTTTCCCTGCCATCCCCTGGGTCCATCCACACCTTTAGATAAATAATGACAAATGGAAGCTAAGACAATTCCATTCCCAAATCAAAACCCTGAATGAACACTCTGCCTTTGAGGGCCAAGGACATCTGTGGATTTGGATTCATGTCTTTGGCGGCATGTTATATCTATTCCAGGGTTTCTTGATAGTGGCACCGTTGACATTCTGGGCCAGAATTGCTCATTGTGTTTATAATGTCCAATACGCGATAGGATATTTCGCAATATCCAGGATGCCTACCTACTGGAGGCCAGGAGTTCCTGCACCCACTGTTATGATAACCAAAAATGTCTCTAGACATTGCCAGAGGCTTGGGGGAGGGGGTACAAAATCACCCCCACTGAGAATCTACTTTCTACTTTCCCTAAAGCAGTTGCTTCCAGAGGTTGCTAATGATTAGAGCCCCACTCACAGTCAACTGCCACCGGTTCCAGAATTACAGTCACAGCTCACTCAGCCGGCTACAGAGTTACCCCACACACACACACACACACACACACACACACACATCATCGTGCAGGGCTCTGGCCAGAGCACCAGACTCTGAAAGTGGTTTTTATGTCTCACTCTGGTGCCTTTGCCCCCAAAGAAGGGCTGAGAAGGAAATTGGCTGAATGACCTCCAATGCAATACTCTGAGAGCTCTGAGGAACTACACGCCGCTTTCTCTGTGAAACAGGGACAGAAATTGATGTGCTGGCACACTGTGAGGCCTGTGGGCTAGCAGGGCTAAGGTCTGGCCTTGGAAGGGCTCCTTAGAGTTTGCAGTGGAGGCAGGAGACCCTTTCCCCCGGCCTCGCTGCCCAGATTCAGTGGTCTGAGCATCACAACCCAGGGGTGTGTGTGTGTGTGTGTGTGTGTGTGTGTGTGTGCGTGTGTGTGTGTGCGTGTGTGTGTTGGGCAGGGTGGGAGGAAGGGCCGTTAAGCAAGTTCAACGGTGAAAATTCCCAAGCCTCTGCCCTAGGGATTCGGATCCACTGGTAGACCTAAGGAACCTACATTTTGGATAATCTTCGTGTTCACTCATCTGATCTCTGAGGATCTGGTGAAGCCACTGGCAGCTCCTCAGAATCTCAAACTGACCCCAGAGTTCACGTCAGGAGAGTCGCCAGCTATGTCTTATCTCTGGGGTGTGGAGGAAGCACCTGAACCAGGTGTGCTGAGGCCAGGGCAGGGAGAAAGCCCAGGTGGGGAGGGGGGGGCGCCTGGAGCCTCCTATTGTTTGTTTGTTTACCGGCTCCCAGGGAGGAGCCCACCTGGACTGTCTAATGATGCTTGAGAGCTGCTCACATCAAGGGATTAGTCCAACTGCAGAGCCTCCACTCCCCAGCTAGAAGCTTCCAGGAGCCTGACCCCAGCAGAGGCTGGGTTTCATTCCCAGCAGCAATAACTGGCAGCTCTTCAAGATGACACGAGGTTTTTCATTAGAGCCACAAGGAAACTCCCAGATAGGGGGGAGGAGGGAGAGGAAGCCGGGTGTTCGCAGGAGATAAAGCACCCCAGAGCTGGTCTGTCTGTCAGCTGGCTGGGCTCCACCGAGGTGAGGCCAAGGAGGTGGCCCTGGCAGCTAGCCAGAGGGGAAGGCTGAGCTCTCACAGGTGGGCCACACAGCTGGGCCCGCCCCAGGTGATAAGTGGTAATTAGTCAGGACTGCATCCCCCAGAGGGGAGTTCCCCATATTTTTTCCATTTAGTCCCCTGAGTTTGGGCAGGCTGGTGATAGCAAAGGCCTTGTTCTGAAAAGATCAGAGTCAGCGTGGGGTTAAGAGCACAGACAGACCTAATGGGGAGGGAATAAGGAGCTTTGCAAACTACAGGAGCCACATAGACCACCGTTTAGAGGATGGGGACAGCCGTGGAGGTTTGACTCCCCCACAGCCATTTCTCTCTGTGCCTCCTTTCCACCTCTTTAAAGGAAAGAGGGTAGTGGTACTTAGTTGGCAGGCAAGAGCTTGGTCTGGTGCTTGGCCCTCAGTACCCTCACGATGGATGTGAAGGTGACAAATGGTGCTTTGGAAAGGAGCAGGATTCAGGTGTGTGAGATGGAACGAACCGAGTGTGCACTGCTCAGAGGAGCACAGGTATGCTAGCTTTCCACCTCTGTGACAAATACCCGAGAAGTTCAACTTAGAGGAGGAAAATTTTATTGGGGCTCATGGTTTCAGAGGGTTTAGTCCAAGGTCAGCTGGTTCCATGGCTCTGGGTCCAACACAAAGGCAGAACATCATGGTGGAAGAGCATGGCAGGGGACAGCCACTCACTCCATGGCAACCAGGAAGCAGAGGGGAAAGAAACAGGGCAAGGGACAATACCCTTCCAGGGCACACCTCCAGAGACCTACTTTCTCCAACTAGGGTTCACCACCTGCAGTTTCCCCACCTCCCAATAAGGCCTTCAAATAGTAATTCCTCGATGGATTAATCCACTGCTGGGTTAAAGCCCTCCTGACCCAATCACTTCCCCAGTCCTCACCTCTGAACAAGGATTGCTTGCACTGGAGGTCAATCCTTCAACACATGAGCCTTTAGGGGACAGTTCAGATGCAAACCTTTATCAACAGGACAGGCTAATGCAATTATTCCCACCCGCCCTCTCTTCTTCTCTGTCTCCCACTCAGCCAGAGGCTGGTGCTGCAGCCCACATTTCAGGTGGCTCCCTCCTCTGCTTCCATGGCACTGCTAATCTGGAGCCTCCTGGGAGAGGAGACTGGCTCTTGTGCACAATTTTTTCAGGTCACCCCAATTTCAAATATTCTGTCCATTGTCCCCACAAATGTTAAAATGCCCCTGAATCCCAGCATCCTGGTGACCAAGCTGCATTTCCCAGGCTCCCTTTTGTACCCAGAAGCAGCACCAAAGCCCACCTGAGGTATCAGTTTTCCTTTCACACACAAATGAACTTTTCAGACAAAGACCACTGAATACTTAAGCTTTTGATTTTAACTATTTCAAGTGAAAATCTTTCTTAAAGATCATTTGCATACTTGCCCTCCTAAAGAAAGGATGCTACATCTCAGTTACTTCTGGTTGACGTGGGCCGGTGTCCTTATATTGTGCTGTGAAGTTCTGTCGGTGATCAGGATGTGAAGAGGTGCCACAATCTGCTTTCCCTTCCCCAGATGGCCCAGACCATTCTGCTCTTTGAGTCCCTGTTTTTAGGTTTTTAGTGTGGGCTTGTTTCCGTCTTCCTATCCACATGCTTGTCTCTAGCAGCCCTTCCTTCCTCACCAACATCCCTTCCCAATCTGTGGCTGACTGGTTATGTCAATTAGCTATGGATAACTATCAAAGCACCCCCAAAATATGGTGGCTTAAAATTACAGCATTCTCCCCTTATCTACAAGGGGTTCATTCTAAGACCCCCAATGGATGCCTGAAACTGCAGCTAGTACTGCACTTTCTATACTATTTTTTCCTATGCATACATACCTGTAGTAAAGTTTAACTTGTAAATTATGTGCAGTAAGAGATTTAAATAACCCATAATAAAACAGAACAATCCGAACAAAAGTTACATGAATGTGGTCTCTCTAAATAACTTTGGGTACTTTCACTTTTCACTTGAAGTACTTTATGGTTTTTTGTTTTTTTTTGTTTTTTTTTTTTTTGGCTTCTCTGAATTATTATCATCACTACTCTGGCACTTTGGGGTCATTATTAAGTAAAACAAGG
Organism: Urocitellus parryii; assembly: GCF_045843805.1. Taxonomy (NCBI): domain Eukaryota; kingdom Metazoa; phylum Chordata; class Mammalia; order Rodentia; family Sciuridae; genus Urocitellus; species Urocitellus parryii. The sequence goes on along the minus strand of NC_135536.1, from coordinate 29,598,264 downwards.
ACTGCAAGCATTGCAATGCCATGACAGTGGATCTGATAACCCAGATGGCTACTAAGTGACTAACAGGCAGGTAGCATATACAGCATAGATACGCTGGACAAAGACATGATTCATGTCCTGGGGAGAGCAGAAGAGCTCAAGATTTCATTATACTACTCCAACCAGCAAGCAATTTAAAACATGAATTATTCATTCCTAGAATTTTACATTTAATATTTCTAGGCTGCAATTGACTATGGATAACCAAAACTACAAAAAAAGAAAAACCATCCATAAGGGAGGACTGCTGTATAGGCCTTTTTTTATATGTATTTTTTTTAGTTATAGGTGGACACAGTATCTTTATTTTATATTTATATGGTGCTGAGGATTGAATCCAGTGCCTCATGCACGCTAGGTGAGCGCTCTACCTCTGAGCCACCATCCCAACCCTGTATAGGCCTTTTATATTACTCACATGTCCATGGGCCAGTTGGCTGCATGGGCTCAGCCAGGTGTGTTCATGCTGCTGTGGATTACGGGGGCTACTCTGCTGATCTTGGCTGGACTGTCTCACGTGTTTGGCTTCTGCAGGTTTCTAACATCCTCAACTGGGACAACTGGGCTCTGCTCCACTTGGACTCTAGCAGGCTGGCTTGATTTTGTCCACACGGGGACAGTGGGATTACAAGAGTGAGAGAAGAAGCAGGCAAAACCTCTTGAGGCTTGGAACTGGCCCTCTGTCACTTTCTGTTGAATTTTATCGGATAAAGCAAGACATAATCCCATACTCGATTCAAGGTTGAGGGCAATGGAATCCATTTTTGAAATTTGAATCTTACACACTAGGAAACCAAATAACCAAGTATTAGCCTTAATCCTAAAGCCAGAACAAAGAGCCTTCTCTGTGTCATGTGCTATCTTTCATGACAGACCATGAATTTTGAGGCCTGAAGTTTATTTCCCCTGTAGACTCTCCTAAGAGGCTCCTTTGGTCATTTGTCTATGTTCTCTGGAAAATCAAAGGTGCCAAATAAATGAGGTCTTCCTCCTCTTTGCAAGAGTCCCCAGCAGAGTCTCTTTTCTATCCACCCAAGCCTAACAGCGCTTGACAGACCAACTTCAAGAATACAGAACTGTACATTTTAGCTCCAAGCTGTTCATCATGTTGTCAGGTTCTTCCCATCCGCAGTGGTGCTGAGCTACGCCATGGTCACCGTCACCCAGGTACCCCAGAACACTGCCTGCACATGAAGAGATCAAGTTGTTTCGTTTTGAGTCTGCGTCTGCACTTGGCTCATCCTCGCCCATTCCTGGGAGCCATGTGTGAGTCATGGCTGACGACTGCTGCATTGATTTTTTTTAACATCATCCTGCTTGCCTATCTCTGAGATTGCCGCTGCTCCCTGAAATTGGGTGCTGGTTTCTCCTCTGCCTCTTGACCTGCAGTGATCGTGAAATGTAATTAATGAAATGAGATAAGACAGCAAGGGACTGAGTACCCTAAGGCTCTATTAAAAACCTGCTGGGGTGATAGAAGTCCGTGAACTTAATGTCTAATGATAGATTCAAGGGAAGGGGGAAAAGGAGGCCAAAGAATTCATTACAACTAAGCTCTTGTGTGATTCCAGAAACCATGAGGTCCTTGCTTCTCCTTTCTCCCAGTCCAACTGAGGAGACAGGGAAAAAAAGATCAGAGGTAACATTTATAGCCAGGGTCACCGCATCCAGACCAGGACCTGGAATCTGTAGCGTACAGGGAAAAAGGGTCCAGGAGACCTTTCCTAGCATTTGCTCTTCTTTTTCAGGGGCCCAATTCACCTGCAAGTCCCTTAACTCATCCCAAGTTTCTCTATTGAATAGATTTCCTCTGGGTGACCAATGGTTAAGGAATTCTTTCTGCCTGTCTTTCTTTGGAGAGAGAGTGAGGAGTAACCAGGGATTGAACCCAGGGGCACTTAACCACTGAGCCCCTTTTTATATTTTATTTAGAGACAGCGTCTCACTAAGTGGCTGAAGGCCTCAAAAGTTGCTGAGGCTGGCTTTGAACCCGAGAGCCTCCTGCCTCAGCCTCCTGAGGTGCTGGGAAGGGAGTTCTTTATCTTTCCTCTCTCCTCTCCACCTTCTCCTACATGAAAAACCCTAACTAACTAACTGATGGGAACCCAACTTCCTCTCTGTCCTGGTTTTCCTTCTCTCTCACCAGGTCCTCCTCTGTTCCACCTCCCTTTTGTGTATCAGTTTAGAAACTGCACACACCAAGGAGAAGGTGACACGTCCTCCTCCTCGTCCCTTGCACCTTCCGTGTCCGGTTTCCAGCTTGTTTGGAGGCTGGGACTTCAGGAATGCCTTAGCACATGTCCACTGTACTACTAAAGTGGAAATGATGGTCCCTGCGTCACTGTGCCTTTCTCTCCTTGCCTTGTTCTCCCTTGAAAAATAACCACGTTGGTGCCTCTTCATCTCCTCCCCTACCCACTCTGCAAACCAACTCCACATACATGCACTGAGCTCCTGGGATGCCTTCCTCAGCGTCACTCCACCTCGGGGGCCGCATCTCTTCTTCCTCCAACTCCACGGCCAAATGTTTCTTTATTTACAAGTCACATTATTTGTAACCAAGTCATGTCAACTTTTTTTGTTGTTGTTGCTGTTGTTCAGAAAGAAAGGATCACATCCAAAACTTTTTTCCAGGTTTTTTCAAGTGGTTGGATGAAAGGTGATTTCTAAACTCCCTTTCATCATTTCCTTCTTCTTCAAGTTTATCCAAGGTAGACCCTAATCACATTCTAAATCGAGAAGGTTTTGAATTAATAACCATTTAGCACCCCATGACTGGTTAATAGAGTTGGAAACTGGACTTTGCCGTTAGCTCAGTGCGAGCATCTCCCAGTGACCCGGAGACCTGTTTGCTGTTTAATGACATCAGGAGTGCCGCACACTGTCTTCTAAATGGCCGACTGACCACAGAGTGTCTCCATGGCAGCATCTGCTGATTAGTGCCAGCTACTCCAGAGAGAAGGGGCAGGAGTGTGTGGACAGGTCAGCCAGCTCTGCATCTCCACCCAGGGGCCAGTTCAAAGCCCCAGTAATGGTGGGTGGCACATTGACAAAGGTTGATAGATAGCATCTTCTACTGATGCAAGAACTTCAAAATAAGAAAACCAGAGAGTGATCAGAAGGCGTCAGGGACAAGGGCTCAAGAATGTTTAAAGAAGCCCAGTGAGAAATATTGTTCCTAATGAGCGTCCTCTAGATTTCTTATGTTTATTTTCTATTTTCTATCTCCTCCTCCTCCTGCTTTTCTGCCACATGCATCCGTGTAGGTGGGGGGCCTCCCACAAAGCCCCTTACCTTGCCTCTGTTGTACTTTCCCTTATGCTTTTGCTGTCCTTCCCCAAGTCTTTCTGTGGTCATTAGTATTGGCTTTGGGTATTGATCGTGGCCATCTCCTTCATTGCCTGCCTGGCCTTTTCTTTGTTCTGTGCCTCCTGAGCAGACTTTGTTCATCCTGTGATCTGTGCACCCCAGGAAGCACATATTCTTGAGGACAGGGAGCCTCCTTGGCCAGCGCTACAAAAGAAATATGAACATGCCTTCATATTCCCCTCCCTGTCACCCGCCTTTCAATGTATTGATTAGGTTTCAAGCCAAGCAACCCCAGTTTGATTTTGGTTCAGCAAAAAATAAAGCCTATAAAGATCCTTGGAATACAATGCTGCAGATTGAACTCTGGGATGGATGGCCATGCAACGAAGCTCAAAAGAGTCAGAGCCAGGGCTTTTAGCACCTCTGAGGCTCCTTCTTCACCCCTGCCCTTTCTCCACTTTCCACACAGCCTCAGTCTATTTCACTACAGATATATGGTAGGAAATGTGACCACCTCTAGCTCCTGTCTTTGTGACGGTATAGCTTCCACTGCTGAAGCCGGAAAAAGAGAAGATTGACCCCACTCGGGGCAGGCGTCTGTTTCTGAGCAAATCAACCAGGGCCAGGAACAGAGCTTACAAATGGGTCCATGGCAGCCCTTAAATGTTCCCTGTGTGCACATCATGGTGCAGCTCTCAGCGGATGAGTAGAACCAAGCTAAAGCCCAGAAGTACCTTCGGTGCCTGCTCACCCATATCTTGTTTCTTGGCGTGGGTGGCTACAACATCCTGCCTAGGACCACAATTTCTTGAACCAAGATCACCATTAAATCTCACCACCTGTATTAGTCAGGGTTCTCTGGAGGAACAGAATCAATAGGCAGTATAATTATAAAATTGGGATTTGTTAGGACGGCTTACACAACCAGAAGCTGTAAAGTCCACAGTGGCCATCTGCAGGCTGGAGAGCTGGACAAACCAGTAGCTGCACAACAGTCCAAGGGGCTGAAGCCCCAGAACCAGAGGGATCAACAGTGCTACCCTAGTCCAAGACCAAAGGCTTCTGGAGAATCACTGGCAGAGTCCACTTTGGAAGAGTGAAGAAGCCAGAGTCCCATAGCCTCAGACGATCACAGCAGCAATCAAGAACCCATTCAAGAAGAATTAAGGGCTGGGGATATAGCTCAGTTGGCAGAGTGCTTGCCTTGCATGCACAAGGCCCTGGGTTCAATCCCCAGCACCACAAAGAAAAAAGAAGAATTGAGCTTGCATCTGCTGCAGTCTTTGTTCTTCCAACTTTTACTCCATCCAAGTCATCATCCTATTGGACAGAGCTGCCCATACTTAGGGAGGGTCTCCATTTCAGTTGGCTATCCCACATGCCAATCATTGCTAGACACACCCTCATTGACACACCCATAAGCCTATTAATCCAATCAAGTTGACAATTCAGATTAACCATCACACCACCCCTTCTCCAGATACTCCCAAATTTCTCGAAAAGAGACCTGGTTGGAAGCCAGTGTGTCACTGTGGTTTGAGTCACCAGGCAGCACTTCCCACTTCAATAGTGTCTCTCTGGCCTTTTAAAATTCAATGAGAAACACTGAAGGGCCTATAGAGGACTTACAGGACACATGATCTACCTCTCCTGGAATGGTGCTTTCAATCATATATGTGATGATTATAGAGGACTTCAAGATTACTTTGAAATGCTTTCCTATTTTTTTTTTTACCTCTCAACAAGGCTATTATATAATATATGGTAAACTTGATAAGAGTAATTTGATGTCTTAACCAAGAACTAAATCTAAGGTCTTCCAACCTGGACCAGTACTCCAGCAGGGGATGGCCTCCTCCGTAACTTGTAAGTAATTGGATAAAAGACGTTCTATCTTCAATCATCAAGAATACAAACAACAATAAATGTTGGTGAGGATGTGGGGGGAAAGGTACACTCGTACATAGCTGGTGGGATTGCCAAGTGGTGCAACCATTATGAAAGCAGTATAAGATTTCTCAGAAAACTTGGAATGGAACCACCATTTGATCCAGCTATCCGACTCCTTGCTTAATACCCTACCCAAAGTTCTTAAAATCAGAATACTACGGTGGCACAGTCACATCAATGTCTATAGCAGCTGAACTCAAAATAGCTAAACTATGTAACCAAATAAGTGTCCTTCAACAGATGAATAGATAAAGAAAATGTGATATATAAACCAAGATCCAGACACAGAATCTGAGAAATGAGGTTTCAATAGAAGTAACAGAAGTCTCAGGATGATGATTTTGCTTCAGGTCTATGGAGATAACAGTCCATGTTGGGGAAAGAGAGCTACAGACTGTGGAGAAGAGGACTTCCTGGAGATAGGGGAGAAGATCTCTAGGGGATAGGAAGAGAACTGATATCTCAGGTGTCTAAGATGTAAAAACATTTTTGCTAAGTGTTTTATAGGTTTGTTCGAGACACTGGGAAAACAGTAGTTAGCTACTAGGCTGAGCAACAATTTTATCCAGTTTAATAATGTGGACACTGGCCACTGGTTTAACAAAAATAGTTATACAAGTCTATTTGGAAGAACATTGAAGTGGCGGACTGGGAGACTAGTGAGTAGGAAGTTAAATCCTTGTCTAGAATTGATAAATTGAGAACAGCTACAAAAGCACATAATGTTAAAATAGACAGGTAAATTCTAGAAGGAACAGAAGATAGAACATAGATGCCTCTAGAAGAAGAGATAAGAGAAAACAAGAACGGCTTTTTAGGGGGTACCTACAACCATTTAGTACTATTTAATTGTTTCACATTATATATTAATTACATTATATATTAGTATGTCTATTAGGTTGTAATTATAACTAGAAAAATGAAATGGCTTTTTGGAAAAATGTGAACTCCTTGTGGTGTGCCAGGATTTAAAAGACTTTCCCATAAGAAAGTCCCCTGTTTGTGAATGCTGGGTCAGCCACCTGGCAGAACCATACATAGTGTCTTCTGTGAGCTCCTGATGCCTTGAGACCTGTGGTCTTTGCAGGAAGGCAATTCAAGCAGGTTTGGACCAATGCATCCGTAAGGCTAGCACAAGCAGGGCAAGATGGTGCGCTAAGCTGCAGGTAAACCAGGACGGGGGGCGGGGGAGGTCTTAAAATTCATCTGTATACTATGACAGCAGCCATAGGATGCAGAGCTGATGTTCATAACAGGAAGGGAACAAGGACTAGTGAAAGCAGTTTGGTGGGTCAGAAGTGGGAGTAGAAATATTCTTTTTTTAATTTAGAGTCATAGGAAGACTGCTCTCCTGTTTGTGGGAAACAGAGTTGCCATTTTTCCGGGAAGTCAGTGCCTTTCTGTGCTTCCCTCCTGCAGCTTAATTGCTTACACGGAGCAGTATGTGGAATATGATCCTTTCATAACGCCCGCAGAGCCATCTAATCCCTGGATCAGTGATGACATCGCCTTATGGGACATAGAGATGAGGTAAAAAAAATGTTTTAAGGTTTGGGAGCGGGAGGGTTGCAGGGGGAAAAAAACTATGAGATCACATTACTCCCTATCTTCATCTGATGCGTTTTATTGCTAACACAGAAACCTTGCCAGGAATCCCCAACCGAGTTCTGCTTGTCCCAGCTTTCTACCTCCTTAGAGCTTTGATTTGTAGGTGGGTCCTTGAGGCTTCCCTCTGACCTCTCTCTCTGACCCTTTGTGCATCGAAATAACTGGGCAGTTGTTCACTTTTTCCTATAAAAAAAAAAAAAGAATCCGTGTTTTCTTCTTAGCAGGCGGTGGCAGTGTTAGCTGGCACTCACTTGCTCTGTCCTGGCCATATCACACAGTAGGTGTCTTCAATTCTCTCAGCACATAAACATTATTAAACATTATTACTCTTGCCATGGAACTGATAAGGAAACTCAGGCCCAGCAGAGTTCATGGGTCACACAGCTTAGTATGTGGCAGTTTGGACTGCACCAGGCAGAGGGGTCCAGGGCTGTGAATGTCATCACTCTGCTCTTCTGGAAAGCCTGGCAGCAGTAATTCCATCACCCAGGCGCTCCTGCCCTGTGAGGGGAACAGGTGTAGCTACTTAATCGCTGAACCAAGGAAGCCCAGAGGGTCTTGGACCACTTCCAAAATTATAGGAGGCGCGTAAACGATTCTGCGCTCTGTGCCTTCGCAACCTCTGCCCCACCCCCCAGCTGGATGACATTTCTTTTCTCATTTTTCTGTCACACTCACTTTCTCTTCCACTTTTGTTTTTTGTTCTTTGGGGTTTTTTTTTTGGTTGTTTTTCTGGCATCTTCTCTTGAAATGGAGAAACCCTCTAAGAATTAGTAAAAGTCATAAATGCTTATCATGAAAAGTTTAAAAAGCAATCCATATGTGCCCAAAGAAGAAAATCCTCTCTCCCTCTCACCCATTATCATTCTCTAGGAAGAAGCTCTGTTCATAGTCTGACGCCCTCCTTTCCAAGCTGCAGGGGGGAACTAGGGCTACCATGGACTAAATGGTTGACGGGAAGAGCAATGTCGGACAGCTGTCAGAGACGGTGTAAGCTACAGGCTCAGGGTGGCTCCCTGTCAACCACAGAGCGTATTCCATCCTTCTCAATGATGTCACATGTTTGCAAATCTAGATTGTTCAGAGCAGTTTCTGGGATAAAAAAGTTAATATTGTATAAAAATTGACCTGGGAGAAGAAAAGACGAGTGGTAGAATCCCATCTGATTCCAAAGTTTGAGAAAATGTGCAGTCCCAACAGGTTTACATTGTGGCTGGCTATTTATAGTCAGGCAAGGTGACGCATGTCTGTTATCCCAGCCGCTTGGGAGGCTGAGGCAGGAGGATCACGAGTTCAAAGCCAGCCTCAGCAAAATCGAGATACTAGGCAACTCAGTGAGACCCTGTCTCTAAATAAAATACAAAATAGGGCAAAAATAAGACATTAAGCAACTCCCGTGAGTCTCTGTCTCTATAAAATACAAAATAGGGCTGGAAATGTGGCTCAGTGGTTGAATGCCCCTGTGGTCAATCTCCAGTACCAAAAAAAAAAAAAAAGAAAGAAAGAAATTTTTTTCTTTCAATTTATTTGCACTTCACATAAGTACATAAATACATATTAAGTTGATTTGATCCTGAACTTAATAACTGTTAGGGATTTTTCTGGCCCAGGGGGACCATGAAAAACTTAACTCACTAAGGGTGTCATGAACTCAGAAAGTTTGGGAACCTCTGATTTAATGTCTATCCCTTTAGATTTGTACACATATAAAATATCCTACTCTTTAGTATAATTGGGTTCTTTATCTATATATACTGCTCAATATTTTTAATTGGCAATGTATCATGGCAATCTTTTCATGTGAGCCCACATGGAGTCACCTTATCATTTTTAAATATCTGCATAATATCCCCTGGCATGAGTGAAGTAAAATATATTTAATCCATCCCTGGGTCATAAATATTAAGTCATGTCTTTTTCTATAACATTAACAATGATTCAAGGAACATCGCTTGTACACAAGTCCAATTATTTCTTTAATATAAATTTTCCAGGAGTAGAATTTCTGGGAATGGTACACATATTTTAATTTTAGTTCATGTGCCTAGATTCCTCTTGAGCAAAACTACAACAAATTTTTTCACACCCTCATTGAAAGTTCTTGTTTCCCCACATCCTTACAAACCCAAGAATTTTAACTTTGCAAATCCAATAGGTTGGGGCAGGGGGAGTCTCATTTAACTTTCTATTTCTTTATTAATATATTCGAGAGTCTTCACCTGGCTACTGGATGTCCATTCTTTTTGATTTGACAGTTATAATGTCCTCAGATCATTTTTTTCTAATGCTGTTTTGCTTTGGGTATTGGGAAGGATAACCTTCGAATTTACTTTGATCATTTATTGTATCTTTTTCCTGATAACTTTATATTTTCTGAATATCATTCTTTCTTCTTGTTTCTTTTCCTCTTCCCTGACTTTTGCTTCACTAGTCAAGTTTTATGCCAATTTTTTTTAAATTTATATATGACAGCAGAATGCATGACAATTCATATTATACATATAGAGCACCATTTTTCATATCTCTGGTTGTATACATAGTATATTCACACCAATTCGTCTCTTCATACCTGTACTTTGAATAGTTACGATCATCACATTCCAGCATCATTAATTACCCCCTGCCCCCTCCCTTCCCCTCCCACCCCTCTGCCCTATCTAGAGTTTGTCTATTTCTCTCATTATGCCAACTTTTTTTTTATAGCTCTATTAAAGAAAATGTTACTTTGAAATATTTTAATTAAAAATGTCACTAAAATAAAAACACATAGAGTGAAATATGTAAAATTAAAAGCAGAAACTTTTAATTCACCTCTTCCACATCCCATTCTTTTCCAGATGTATATGAACTTGCTAGATTTTGGAACTTCTATCGTATGTCAATGAGCATCTCTTTTTATTTATATTTCTACATGATTCGGGTAGTTTCTTTCATTCTGATTCAAAAACTTATATCTCTCTTGAATTCAGGGTCTTTTGTCTTTCTCCTTTTTTTTTTTTTATTGTTTAATCACGCCTTCTCTTTTTTTCCCATTCTACCCTCTCTTTTCAGGAAATCCTTTGGTAGGAATCCTTGACTTCCAGAATGGAGCTGCCATCTCTCTTATCTTTTCCCAATCTTAATTTCCATCTCTTAGTCTTTTCATTCTATACTCAAAGGAGAGAACCTCTGGAAATGCTGCTCTTCAGAGTCCCCAGTGTGGGTTTCGGTGGTGTCCATTCTGTGATTTTTTTGCTTTGGTGACTTTTTCTTTTCCCACTGAGAATTGGGAGGGGTGGCAACAATCACACTTTCCGTCCTGATGGTGCTGACTGGGTTTTGTTCTTAGCAGCCTGCTCTGCTCTCTTCGTGTCTATCCCCCTGAATCCCCCGGAGAGCATGATACAGATTTTATTTCCCTTATTTTGTATTTAAATATCTCCATTCCATTTCTGCCCCCTTGTCTGGGTCCCTGGCAATCACTGATCAGAGGATCATTGTTTCATAGCTCCAATCACTGCTCGGAGCAGAAGATTCCTTGCACATCCCAGTGACTTGAGGGACCGCTCACTTTCGTAAATGAAGGTCTTTGCTATTTATTTTTTCTTTTAATCTCCCCACATAGATTTGGGTTAGGAAACAATATCAATAGGTGCTGAGAGCTCAATCAGCAACTAGGCAAGTCAATGGTTCTCAAACTGTGAACATTAAAAACACACATGCAAACAAACAAACAAAAAAACCCCAAAAAACAAAAAACATGCCGTGGAGAGGCTCTGGACATCTAAAAAAAATTTTTCCCTTCTGGTACTGGGGATTGAACCCAGGGCCTCGCATAGGCTAGACAGGTACTTTACCACAGAGCTCCATGCCCAGCCCTTGACATCTGCATCTTCAGCAAGCACTGGAGGAGATTCTGGGACACACCATGGTTTGGGGACTCCTGGTGTGGTTCCTTGAGTTGGCCCTGGCTGCTTTCCTCTGAGCAGTTCCTGCTGCTATAGGGATGCTCCCCCCCGCCCCTGCACCCCCATGTGTCTCAGTGGGAGGGCTCGTGTAAATTGTCAGGGTCCCCTCTGAATGCAGAGCAGCCTGAGAGACTGGATCCTCTCTCAGAGCTCTAAGACCCGGCTGTGGGGTCCTTGGGAGACAGAGCCCCACCTTCTTTAGCAAGACAAGTGCTCTGCCCTGAGTCAGGTCCAGATGGAGGTTCTACTGCCCCTCAGCTCCCTCCTCAGGTGCTCCCCAAGAAGTCCACTCTTCTCCCTCTGCCATGGGTCCTGGGGGAGCCCAGTCAGATCTGCCGAAGCAGCTGGAGGTAGCAGGAAAGCTGGGGTGTCTTTAGAGGTTTCTGCGCTGCTGAGATGATTTGCCTCTGCCCTGGTCTTATTGCTTGTGTTGGAAACTGAACAAAAAGCACCTCCCTTTACTTAGCAAACCCCTTCTTCCATGTGGCGCTTATTCTGTACTGAGTTTCTTCCATAAGTCCCCTGTCTAATGCCCAGCCGTGGCCTCTGTTTCCAGTCCTGCCACCAGAGCTTGGCATTTTCCCAAGCTGCCTTTGGGAAGGGCTTTGGGCATGCTAGGCAAGCACTGTGCCACTGGCTCTGTCCCCAGCCCCTGCCCAGCTACTGTCTTTGATGACTCTACTGGCATCATAGACTGCTCTTGATCAGCTTTGTCATGAATTTGATCCATCTGCTTTATACCTTTTCTGAAATTCCTCAAACTTATCATCTGCTGATAGGAACCATTTATTCCTACATACTATGGGCACGGGGCGGCGGAGGGGGGTTGCTTTTGTTTTTTAAATACTGAACTTCATTGAACTTCAGAGTCTTACTGTTCCCCTCCTGGACCATTCTTCCCCCCAGACTGGCTTTCCTTCTCATTCACGTCTCCTTGTCATTGGTGTCCCTTCCTCAGGGAAACTTTCTGTGACTGCCCGATTTAAAGTGACTGCTCATTCCCCCCGTGAGTTGGCGGGAGGGCGGGGGGGATGCGTGGAGAAAGGATGTAATATTCAACAACTCATCAAAGTATAAAATCACTTGCAATTAATTTAGCATCTAAACCTCTATCTGGCACTTAGTAGGCACTCAGAAGTGCAGGTTGGATGGATATGGGTAAGTGCGTGATTCTTCCTTTGGTCATTCATTGGTATTCAGAAAAGAAGGAGAACTAAATACTAATTCACCATGATAAAATGAATTTCCTCCTTTGTTCTTAAGTCAGCAAAGAAGTATGCAATACTTTGGGGCAATGATGGTCACCTGGCTACTTGGTTGATCCCAAACTATTCGGCACTTTACCCCCGGGGGGGCTGCCTGCCCTTAAGAGCCCTCCAGTTCTGCTCTTGGTGTTCAGCCTCTAATTTAATATTAGCCTAAGACAGCTGCAGGTCCTGTCCACCTATAAGCAGCATCTAGATGCAAGCAAAAATGTAGTTCTGATTCTTGTCCCCACTCGGGCGCTGGCAATGGTGCTGGTGGAAAGACGGAGTGTGGGCCCAGTGCCAACATCACACTTTAGCCTAAGGATGGCCCCCGCCCATGAAGGAAAGGCTGAAAATGACTAATAAAACCATCAAAAGATAATTTTTTTTCTCTCAGTTTAATGCAACACATAGGTACCGAAACCTACTCTGTGCTGTGTTCTGAGCAAGAAGTCCTCAGAACACAAACGTAGCGAGGTAAATAAAACCTGCTCTCCTCCACCTGGCACTAGAATTCCTCCTCGCTTGGCAAAGGGCATTAAGCCACCAGGGGGCAGAAAATCGTCCCTGTGGGTAGGGGTGTCGGCAGATTCAAACAGCAAAGGGAGACCGAGGGCTGTGCCAAGGGAGAAAACGAGACAGGCGCATCTTCTGTTCCTGGGGGAGGGAGAAGCCGGAATGATGATAGAAACCAGGTCTGTGTGCAAGGCCAGGACTGTTCCAGCATCCAGTGACCAAGGGCTTTGCAAAACCAGGAGTGTCGAGTATGTGACTTTTTACCCTGTCAACTGTCAGAAGTTCGATGTGTGGCCCCTTCTTAAGACCTGGGAATTTCAGTAAAGACCCCCCAGACCCTCCCAGACACTTGGGTGAAAAAGGGCACTGGTGGACGTGGGTCCAAGTGTGTGGACGAAGAGAGGCAGCGGGGGGTGGGGGTACACAACAACTCCACTGGGAATCCGGGTTCATCTGAGCTGGCCTTGAGCCTCTCCTGAGCTGCAGAAGGTCCAGGTAGACTCACTGCAACATCCAGGGCCTGGGACAGAGACAATGTCTGGATTCTACAGAGGTGAAGGACACTCTGTCTCTGCTGAGGGAAGCTTACAGTCAGCACAGCAAAGGACAAAAACCACAGTTCAAAAGAAGGACGGGCAAATAGTGCAGGATGTAATATAAATAAGAGGACATTGTTCTCGGATCCCTTCTCAGAGAGGCTACTGGATCCAAGAGTCCAAGAATAAGAAAGCAGATATTCAGAGGGAATACAAGGCTATCTTTTGCCTTGATTGAACCTAGGAGTGCTTTACCACTAAGCTACCTTTCCAGTCCTTTTTTATTTTTTATCTTGAGACAGGGTCTTGCTAAATTGCTGAGGCTGGCCTCAAACTTGCAATCCTCCTGCCTCAGCCTCCCAAGTTACTGGGATTATAGGCAGCCCAGCAAGAAGATCATTTTAAAGCACTAGCAAATTATACCTCAAGTCTATCCAACAGAAACTCTGGGAAATAAAGTCTAATTAAAGAAAATAGTGATAGCAAGAGCTTATCATTGAGGAAAGATCAGCCAAAAGTTGGCAGATGGCAGCTGGAGAGAATTTTTCAGTCTAAACATCACCAGAAGAGCATCCTGGGAAGGCCTCTGGGAAGTGTTTTGGGTAGTGCCATTAACCAGATGGTGGGTCTAATGAAAACCTGGTGTTGCCAGCAGAATTGTGGTTTGCAATTTGCTCTCTGCAATTGACAGTTTCACTCTCCCTCTCTGCTGGGTGTCAAGCACTTCAGCAGAGGGCTTCAAGGACGCTGGTTTGTCTAGCTTGGCCAGAGGCTTCCGCTCCCAGCCAGCCGGACCCACTGAGAGGCAGAGATCATCCCAAAGCTGCCCGGGCACAATGAGTTTGGCAGAACTATTAATCCAGGATATTAGTCAAGCCCCTTTCTATGGTAGTCAGTCCCCGAAAATGGCCCCATCAATGACTCCCTCTTTGTATGCATGTGCTCCCCCTGATGTTAAGGGGACCCGTCCTTCTCTTTTCATCTGGACTGATCCTGGTATCTTATTCAACCAAGACTGCAGCAGAAGGGACATTCTAAGAACCTAATGACTTCTACTCTGGACACGTGAAATATTTGCTCTGGAGACATTTCTTCTTGGAACCCATCTGCCATGTTATGAAAAGCCATTGGGGAGGCCATGTGTAGACGTTCCAGTCAACAGCCTGAGCTGAGCTCTCCACCAGAAACCCACATCAACTGCCAAGTGTTGAGCCCTTTGGAGTCCAGCCTAGGCCAACCTTCAGATGACCCCTTCCGACTTCCGACTACATCTATTGAAAGACCATAAATCAGGACTTCCCCATAGAGCCCAGTCAACCTGGGATAGTGAGAGCAAGTCATAAATTACTGTTCTAAAAGCTTCTGGGTTTCGGGATAGGGTTTTTTTTTTTTTTTTCATAGGAAGAGATAACTGGAACACTCCCCGTTGAAGTATTCAGGCCCCTCGGGCTGTACTTGGAGTGTTAATAAGATTGTGATTGTTTCTTCATAGTATTGGCCTCGGATGGGGGTATTGTTTATTTTTTTCTTAAAGAATTATTTCTTATTTCATAATTTTTCTAATAACTTGTCTTAATCCATTCAGACTGGTGTATCAAAAGTACACCAATGTGCGGAGTTCATATGCAAAAGAAATGTATTGCTCACTTCTGGGATCTGGGAAGTCTCGCATCAAGACAACAGCCAGTTTGGTGTCTGGTGAGGGCCCACTTCCGAGTTTGTAGATGCCAATATTCTCACCGGGACTCTATATAGCAGAGAGCTCTCTGTGGTTACTTTGACAAGGATGCTAGTCCCATTTCTCATGACCTAATTACCTCCCAAAACCTCCCCCTTTTAATACCATCATACTAGGGGTCAGGGTTTCAATAAATGAATTTTGGAGTGACACAAAATTCAATCTAAAACACTCCTGACCCCCCCCACACACACCCCCAATTTATAAACTCCAGCACACAAAATACATTTATCCCATCTCAACAACCCCCCAAAGTCTTGTTCTAATATCAACTCTAAGATTGAAGATCCAAAGTCTCATATAAATATCATCTAAAGCAGATACGGGTGAGACTCAAGATGCAATTCATCCTGAGGCAAATTCCCTTCTAGCTGTGAACCTGTGAAACCAACAGGCGATATGCTTCCAAATTCCAGTGGTGGGAGAGGTATATGATAGACATTTCCATTCCAATAAGAGAGAATTAGGCAAGAAGAAAGGGGTAATGGATCCCAAGTAAATCCAAAATATAACAACAGTATACCTCAACTCTCAGAAGTAATCCTCTTGGGTCACTTATCCAGACCCGCTGACCCTGGTCTCACCTCCTCAGTGCTCCTAGCTAGAGTGGTGTCCCCAGGGCTTTCCTGGCTGACGCTCTGCCATCCAGGACTACTTAGATGGCAATGTGATCTCCATAGCTCAATGGGATGCCCCCACAGCAACTCTGTGCTGGGGGCTGTTCTAGGTATAGCCACATGCAAATCTCTGCAAGGCCCCCACCCTCGAGGCACTGAGCCGAGGGCATCCAGGCCTGCCTGAACTGGGGGTGACTGCATTTTTTGACACTGTCCTCCCCACTACACCTCATACCCCTGGCACTCTGGGCCGGTGGTGGGAGTGGTAGCCCCAATGGCCTCTGAATTGCCTTCATGGTCATTCTTCCATTGTCTTGAAGAATAATTGCTCCTGGCTTCTGTAGAGATGGCTAATCCACACCAACCTCTTTATCAAATGGTCATTTAGCTATAGCATGAGTGGCCTCAGATTTGCAATATTGACAGGCTGAGAATTTTCCAAATCTTTAGGTTCTATTTCCTTTCTGCTTAACAATTGCCATCTCTAAGTCATTTCTCTCTTGTGACACTGTACAGTCAGTCAGGAGCCGAGCTGTGCCTTCAACACATGGCTTGGACATTTCCTCTGCTAACCATCTGGTTTTATCACTCACAGGCTCTACCTTCCACGAGACCCTAGAATACAAACACAATTCCACCAAGTTCTTTGCCACTTTATAATGTGCCTTTCCAATGGCACATTCCTCGCCACTTTATAATGTGCCTTTCCAATGGCACATTCCTCGTTTCCATCTGAAACGTCCTTAGAATGGCCTCTCCATCCTTCTTTCTACCTACATCGCTTTCAGGATTACTCAGATATTGCTGAAGGAAATGGAGGCTTTCTGTCCGCAGCTCTTCTCTTTTCTTTCTGAGAATTCACCACAATCAGGTCCATTCTCAGCAACCACACCTCTAAACTTCCAGCCTCTCTCCATCGTCCCGTTCTGAAGCCACTCTCTCATTTTTAGGTATTTGTTGGATCAGCTTCCCACTCCCACCCCCAATTTCTATCTTAGTCCGTTAGGACTATTAATAAAAATCCTATAGACTGTGCAGCCTACACATACTGTGCATTTATTTCTCACAGTGCTGGGACCTGGGAAGTTTAAGATCAAGGCACCAACAGATTCGGTGTCTAGCGAGGGCTCGCTTCCTGGTTCAGAGGGCCATCTTTTTGCTCTGTCCTCCATAGTAGAGGAGTAAGGGCGCTCTCTGGGTCTCTGGTAAGAACATTAATTCTGCTCATAAACCAATCACCTCTAAGGCCATGCCTCCTCAGATCATCACATGGGAAGTTAGACTTCAACAAGTGAGTTTGAGGAAGAACACAAACACTTTTGTGTTTTGCAGATAGCTTGCATTTTTCCCCCAGGTCTTGGTTTAGACATCAAATGAGGGGACCAGAGTAGAAGGCAAAATTGTAAAGTTGGGGGGAGAAAAAAAAAGAATGGACTTTGGAGGTAGCCAGACCTGCATTCCAACTCCAGAATGTTACAGCTCTGTGGCCTTGGGCAACCAGATGTCTTGTGGACTCTGGACATTTAGGTATCTACCTCCTTGGCTTCTACTGAGGTGCAGTGGGGCCCTGTAAAGTCCTTGCGCCACACCTAGCCCTATGCCAGACCAGGAGAAACGGGCATTTTTATAGATGGCTGCTTCCTCTGAATCTGGCCTCCTCATTTCCAGTTTGGGAAATTTCCTCTATGCTCGTTAGCTGGGAGATCAACTGGAAGGAGATTCAGGCTCCCTTGGAGAGCCACCTGTCTTCTCCATGTGTTGGTTTGAGATGCCCAACAGGAAGAAGGAATTTGATGAGATTCACCGAGGACAAATAAAAGTTGGAAAAAAGGCATCCAGCTAGTGATTAGAAAATGCTGTCAGGATAAGGACCCCTCAGCCACATCACCATATGCAATTTTTTTTTTTTATTGATTTCCTTTTAGCGTTGAACGCTGGCCACGTGCAAAGTACTAAGGGAGAATACAAAGACACAAAGGACTCACAGTATAGCTGGAGAGGCAATGACACAGCCCTTAAAAAGCTAAATGACGATACAAAGCTGTATGTAATAAAAAATAGGTCTCAGGGGAAGCATTTCTACACAACAGATGTGGGGTCGTGGATGGCTTGCATGAGTTTGTCCATGCAAAAGTTATTGTACCAGTTGTCTGGGAATGGATGTCAAGAGATATTTTAACTTTTAGAATTATAACCATAAGAGACCATTCAGTAGTAGCAATGCATCCAGATCTATTCTGTTTTTAAATCTTAATTTGTTATATATGTTAGCAGAATGCATTACAATTCATTTTGCACATATAGAGCACAAATTTTCATCTCTCTGGTTGTACCAGATCTAGTCTTGTGCCTTAAAGTGGATGATATTGGAAATCCCCAAGTGAAAAAGAAAAGATATGCATAGAGAAATTGGGTCCAAGAAATGGTTAATAGAAGAGAATATTAATGGTCAAATACTGGGTGGGGTGGGGGGGACAAGAAGAAGCAGATGTGGAGGGTACAATAGAAAGAGGATGGAGAATAACGGGTCATTGAGGGAACTCAGGTATGCTAGGTTGAACAGCATCACCCAGTTCTGTGTCTTTCCTAGAACCTCAGCCTCTGACCTTTTTTTGTAAAGGAGGTGGTTGCAGATGAATTAGTGAAGATGAGGCCGTGCTGGGTGGAGTGGGCCCCTAACTCAATATGATTGGCGTCTCCATAAGAAGAGAAAACAGAGACACAAACACACACAGAGCAGATGTCAAGCACAGAAACACAGGGAGGGCCTGGGTGCTGACAGAGGCCTGGGCGTGAGAGGCATCTACAAGTGAAGGAATGCCAAGGGCTGCTGGAGCATCCGCAGTGGAGGGAAAGGCACGGAACAGTTTTTCCCCTCGAGTCCTCAGAGAGCGCACAGCCTGCCAACACCTCGATTTTAGATTTCTAGCCTCCAGGACTGTGAGGCGATAAATTTCTGCCGTTTTAAGGTTGTTAGTCCTTTGTTCTGACGGCCCTAGGAAGCTAATACATCAGGAATCTGGTCTCCTCAGACCCTCTGGTTTCTCCTGAAGAGTGACCTTGAGCCCTTCTAAACATCTCTGGTTTCTAGTCCTTTCTCCCTGTTTATATCTATCGTGACAGTCCAAGATTTCTGGCCTGCTCCCAAAATTGCCCTTTTCCCACCCACCACTCAGGAATCAGGTGGGGTGAGTGTGGACACTCTGCTTTGGTATCAGAAACTGATGACATGGGTGGAAAATGTGCGTGTATGAGACAGTCACTAGGAAAACTGAGTCACTGCCCAGTGTGGTGGCACATGCCTATAATCCCAGCTGCTCAGGAGGCTGAGGCAGGAGGATGGCGAGTTCAAAGTCAGCCTCAGCAAAAGCGAGGTGCTAAGCAACTCAGTGAGACTCTGTCTCTAAATAAAATATAAAATAGGGCTGGGGATGTGGCTCCGTGGTCAAGTGTCCCTGAGTTAAGTCCCCAGTACCAAAAAAAAAAAAAAAAGAAGGAGGAGGAGGAGGAGGAGGAGGAGAAGGAGAAGAAGGAGAAGGAGAGAAAGAGAGGAAGGGAGGGAGGGAAAGAGGAAATGGACTCACTCTCCACTTCTGGTTCTCTGGGCACAGCCTTTGATCAGGTGCAGCTGCCACCAATGTCGTCCTGCAGAGCTGGACTCCTTGGCTGGTGAGGAGCAGATAGTTGTGTCCATGGCATGACCTGGGCAGAACGACATGGTGCCCTGCAGTGTTCCGGGGCCTCAGTTAGCTTTTAGCATCAACCTCAGGGGCATTTCTCTATAAATAGTATTTTGGTCACTTCGAAAGTTACTGAGTTTGATTAGTTCTGTGGCTTGCATTTGAGAGAAAACAGAGGCTTTCCTCGAGTCTTATAAAAGGCCCAGCCTGGTTCTTTCATGGAATTTCCCATTGTTTACAACCCTGATGGACTTAGTCTACCCCCTGGACCCTATTGAGCTCTGCCTGGAAATGCAAGTTCACAGCCAAAGCCTCGCTGATTCCCAGTGATCTACTGGTCACTGTCCTTAGAAGACACTGCTACTGCCAGTTACATCTGTTGATACAGAAATAGTTGGGTCTGGGTGGCTTAGATGTAGAGCAATGTATCCAATACAATAGCCACTGGCCACATGTAGCTATTTAAATTTAAATTATTTAACATTAATGTAGCTTAAATTTTATTTCATCCATTATACTAGCCACTTTTCAAGTACCCAGTGCCACCTGTGGCTAGTGGCTACCATATCAGAAAGTACAGCTATGGAAGATCTCTACCATCAGAAAATTCTCTGGAACAAATCTAGTCTAGGCTTTTCTAAGCCTTCCAACAAAAACTCCCTGCCTCCTTTTTTACTACACAAAATTTTCTTTGGTAAATATTAAGAATATGACAATTCCTTAGTAAGAGGAAAGTTGATTTTATTCACTTACTATTAGAGATCATAAAAAATATGGGTCTATTTCTAAAAGAGGAAAACTATTTATTGGTAGACCAATGTCTTCCCAGTGTCAATGTGGTTGGAAATCACCTAGGGATCTTGTTAAACTGTAGGTTCTGATTCAGCGGATTTGGGTGGGGACATATAATTCTGCTTCTGGTCTGAATGACAACCTTCTTGCTGTAGGAAGAGTCAGGAGTAAATAAACCTTGGGTGGCAAGACAAATGCTGAAGGAAATATTCTCATGGCCCATCACCAAAAGAGTAAGACCGGTCGCTGCTCCTTTAGTGTGAATGTGAATGACAGCCATGCTGACTCACCAAGCAGAGCAGAGTTAGGGCCACACTCAGGAACCACACTGTCAGATTTGATTCTTGACACTTAGCTGTGTCTCCTGAGGCAAACGATCACTGGACCTAGGTTTCTCTGTCTGGAAAATGGAAATAATGCTAATACATATTTCACAGAGAAGTTGTAAAATGTAAAATGCAGATGTGATTCAGTTGCAGATGTAAAATGCTTAGAACAGTTTCTAACATCTCATAACACTGCATGTTAGGGCTAAACCGATCTGTGAATGCACCACTCTCTTGCTTCCAAACAAGTGAATGTGGTTTATTCAGGATGAGTCGAAGCATTGCTGACCAGTCGTATCACTCAACTCTGAACAGATGCTAATTTCTCCTTGGTGGATTCGGAAAAGAGCAAGAGGTATAGGGGACAATATTTTGATGAAAGGTTGGATTCACAAAACATCCAGGATTGTAGTGAAAGTGGGGAAAAAAAAAAAGAACCAAATGTTGGGCCCATGATTGACAGGAGTAGTCCAGGAAGGGCCAATCAATTGGTGGTGTTACATCTCTAGGAGACAGCAGCCACTTGGAGGACACCCCGATGACCCTCACTACCCACTGCCCTTTCACATGCCTCCTTTAAAGAAACTTTTTACTGTGATTACTGTTGTTGTACAAGAGTCTGCATTTGGAAAGTGTTCAAGTCTCATAGAATCTGTTGCTTAAATACATCCCTTCAATGTGTGGCACAAGTGATTTTTTAAGTTGTTGAACTAAATATGGTACAGGATTTTGCCAGGTATTGATCATTTTTTAAACCTTCTCTTTCCACCCCAAAGCAAAGAGCCCAGCCAGCAACGAGTAAAAAGATGGGGTTTCTCTTTCGATGAGATACTGAAGGACCAGGTGGGGCGGGACCAGTTCCTTCGATTCCTGGAGTCCGAATTCAGTTCAGAAAACCTCAGGTAAATCTCTCAAAAGTTTAAACTATCCCCCCAAAGGTGTGTGAAGGAATCGGCATAATCCGTCTCTCCACCTCTTTTTCTCAATTAATACATTATTAGGGTTCATGTTCAAATTCCAGCTAATCTGCCTTAGGTTGAAATAGAAAAGAGAAAATAAAACATGCAACTCTGTGATCACCCATAATAGCATCTCTACCAACAACAGCATTTTTTAGTTTCAATTTGATGACATTTGTTCAACTACCTGGAAACTTGTCTTTGATAATAATTAAATCCTCAAATGGATTTGGTGACACCATCGATTAAGGAAAACCACAGAATCATGGAATTTCAGAGTAGACAGGCAGCTCCGATGACCTCTTCCCCCGAACTTCCCATCCCAGGCCAAAGCCCTGAAACTCTGAAAAGTTAAATATAAGAAAGGAGTCAATGGGCTTGTTTTAGAATTTCAAAAAGCCAAAGTACATATCATTCAATAACGGGAGACATAACTACACAGTCTAATTGAAGCATGTTTTCCCCCCATTTGGGTGAGAATTCTATCAATTCCATGTGCTGTTTGCTTTGATCTGATGCCACTGAGAATATCTGATTATTTCTATTGGTCAATATCTAATACCTTGTGAGGGAAATGTGTTGATAATTCCTACTTAATAGAAGAAAAAAAATAAAACATCCAAAATATAGGGTCTAATGTGAGAGGAAGAAAAGGGCATGTATTAAAAGAAAGAGGGTTCTTCATCATGAAAAATTGGGCAAGTTTTTGTTTATCCAGCTTCTTATTATGTCAGATCAAAAATCAGAAAGACACCAATTACAGTGGCACATGCCTGTGATCCTAGCAGCTTGGAGGCTGAGGCAGGAGGCTGGCAAGTTCAAATTCAGCCTCAGCAAAAGCGAGACACTAAGCAACTCAGTGAGACTCCCTGTCTCTAAATCAAATACAAAATAGGGCTGGGGATGTGGCTCAGGGGTTGAGTGCCTGAGTTCAATCCCCAGTACCCACCCCACCAGGAAAAAAAAATCAGAAAGACTCATGGAAATGTGACTTATCTGAGATCCCTTAGTGATTTTAGCAAACTGGTGACTTCTCAGTGGATAAGATGGAAATTTCTCTCTCTCTCTCTCTCTCTCTCTCTCTCTCTCTCTCTCTCTTTCTTTTTCTTTTTCTGTCTCTTCTTCATACTAAGTTCTCTTTAATTAAAGGTTTATTTCTAATATTACAGTGCTATTTTTTGAAAAAAGGGTTTTATTAATTTTAAAATTTTTTTACTTGAGAGCTCAGAGCATATACTATGGGCAAAAGATTGTCCTGCCCGATGTCAATGTGCAAACTCCATGATGTTTATTTGAAGTTAGAGACCACTTCTGTCCCTTACATCAATCAGGTGACATTTATGACACATGTATGCCACAACAAGTCCCCCCAGAGCTTCTGTAGGGATGCAAGACAGCCAAGATGTGTGATCTTTGCCTGCAACGACCTTGTAGGTCCTTGATAAAAAAAAAAAAAAATTACAAGAAATGATTAAATCATTAAATGGATATAAATAAGTGTAAACTCTAAAACCATTTTTGCAAGTAAGTAAAGGAGAGAAGAATGGATGCAGACCAGGCGAGGCAAATCGTAAGCTAGACTTAAAGTACACACAGGATATCCACAGACAAAGAAGAGGCCGGGAAAATATTCTGTTAAACTGGGTGTTGGAAGTACCCACAGGTGGCAGTGGGATTGCCCACACTGTGACGTCCTGGGGGGGGTCAACAGATGCCACCCAGCCGTCTGTATGCTGTCTTTCCAGGCATCCCTGTGCCTGTTATGAACCAAAGAAGGGTGAGCACCTTATTTTCAGGTTATGACACAAGAGGGCCACCTACACCCTTACAGAGAGTTTGAAGAATGACCACAGGGTCCTGGTCATCATGAGGATCCCAAGAACATCTGCTTGCTTAGCTGTTGCCTTCTCCTGTGTGGAGCATTCATACTGAAAAGCCAAAGTATAGCCAGGGCCATGAATCAAATCAGGAGAGTTTCACCAAATATGCAGGACACTCAGGGCCCCGCGTGCACCAGGAGTGTGCCCCTGGCAGGGGTTCATGGCTTCCTCTGGCCATCACCACTTGTGCCTCTGCCAGCTCCCTCCTCCATGCCAGGAGAGCTACATTTAATCTTGGGTGAAAGAATGTGCGTGTGCATGTGGGATTCTGCTGGCCCCCAGCATGCATGCATAAATCCAGACTTAAAGAGGGTCGCCTCTGATCCACGGCAGGAAAGAGGATAAGGAAAATAGAAGAGCAGAGAGAAAAAGTATAGCCCAAGAGCTCTAAAATCCTCTCTGGTGGCCCAAATTCCTTTTTTATGATATTCAGCATAATTGGATACAGAGAGGAAAGCTCAGTTTTAAATCACACAACCTTAGGACCCTTTAGTCACTTGTCACAAAGCAGTTTTCTTCTCCTTCCTTCCATGTTCATTCCTTCAACCACGGATGCTGTCTTAGCACCTCCCATGACTTAGGACCCAAAGATTCAGAGCTGACCACGTTTTACCCCTTGCGTGGGTAACGCGACTTGGAGATACTGCCCATCCTTTGTGTGGGCTGTGCTGGGGGTTTCCCTTCTCCCCAGGACTGGTCAAGAGCCAGGTCCCTGGCATCTGAGCAGGCAAGGAAACAGAGGGACTGACCAGACCCAGCTGGACCCATCGCAAACGAAGTCCCCTCTTCCCCTCCATCTTCCTGGGCTCACTTAACATCTCTCAGCAGAAGATGCGCTTAGATCCTAACACTGACACTGACTGCACTTGGAGGGCCAGTTAAGTAGCCAAGTGTTGAATTTGTATCAGAATTTCGGAATGAGGAACAAAGGAACCCCAAAGTGTCACCTGGATCTTTTGAGGAAGGCGTGATGTGATGGAAAGTCCCTCTGATGATTTTCTTCTGGGCAAGTCTGTGAGATGAGCTGTCATCTCCAGATGACAAGAGAGGGGACATGGCCAGAGCACATTTTGCTGTGGCCATCTGTGGCGGGGACTGCCGCTTTTTCTCCTTTGCTAACCCACCCTGAGCTGAGTACACAACTCCATGTGCATAGGGTGGTCCCCTGGAGACAGCTGTCACCTAAGTGCCTTTGGACTGTATGTCGCTTCCCACCCACCAGGCAAGGTCCTCAAATCTCTGAAGAGGGGAGCTAGGGAGCGCCACTGAGTGGATGACCTACTCCTTCTCTAGATTCTAGAATGGGTGGCTCCTTGTCACCTGCCCCAGCCCCATTCTATATCCCTGTCACAAATTTTTTGTCCTCCCTGATTTGACACTCTTGCTGCTTTGGCAAGGCGTGAGTTAAAAAATCAAAACCTGCAGCAAAGAGCGTCCCCCCGTACATTTTTTATGAGCTGTAACGTCTCCTGAGAGAGCGTGGTTGTTCTTCTAACCTGCAGATTGATGATCCTAGTTCCACACCGTGTCGGCTGAAGGGAGAAGCAATTAAAAGAGAGCACGGGGGGCTGCCATCTGCAGCCGTTACCCCAAGTCCTAGGAAGACCTCAGAAGGTTCACTAGGGCCAGCGGGATCCCCCACTAACCAAATGCATAAGTCAGAACCAAATGACTCCCACAGCACCTTGACCTCTGCAGCAGCTCAGCCAGTGCCCAGTGAGCACAGCTCAGCCTGGTGATGGGGTTGCCCATGTGGGCACCCCAGGATCTCACCCCAGCCAAGGAACTGAGCTGAAGTTTCATCCGTTGGTCTGAGTCCCTGGTTGACCAGCAGAGGGCACAGAAACACTTCCATCTGCCGCGGAGTTTGCTTTTCTCTGGGAACCAACCCCAAGCTGTGTTTTCCAACACACGAAAATTCTAGTTTGTAAAAAGATAGGGAAGCTGGAAACCGCGGGCTGCCAGACCGCCTGGCAGGAAGGAAAGGGATCAACCGCTCATGGTCCCTCTCGCCCCAGCCAGCCTCGGGGAGAAGATCCCTGCTCCTGGCCCGCAGCTAGGGAGAAAGGAGGCCACCTGAGGCAGCCCCTGGACTGTCCCATCCGTGCACCGCGCGCGGCTTCGTCCCAGTGGTTTCTGAGCCCGACTGCCTCTCCCCCAAGGCTGTCCCCTCTCCCCCGCCTGCTGCGTTTATTTCTAAGCCATTGCCGTGGACTGAATGCCTGCACACGGATGGCTTCCCGCTGCTCTGGCGACTGGCAGGGACCGGAGGGGCCGAGGCAGGACAGGTGGTCTCCCTGATACCCTGGAGCCCTTGTGGCCTGCCAGTCATGACGGCCCCTGTGCTGGCAGCCGCGGGGGCTTAGTGAAGGATGGGTGGATTTGAGGCTGCTGCTGGCATTTGACTCCCTGCTGCGTCCTGGGAGGAGCGGTACCTGCAGGCTTTTGATAAGAGCCGCCGCTTCGCAAGCCTCAATGGGCCTCCGTTCGGCGGTGGATGTGCAGAGAGAAGCTTTTGTGGCTCTTTGCCGGGAGGTGGGGGGACATGTGGCCTGAGCGGGGAGCTGTGGGGTGGGAAGATGGCAAACACAGACCAAAGCCTGTTCTGAATTTCAAATTGCCACAAAGGTTCTTCGAAGCCATGACGGTAAACACATACGGGATGTCAGGATGCTGTTGTGACAGCATTTTCTCTGTCACCTGGGAGGGACAAGGCAGGTCATCTCCAAGGCAGACAGGAGGCTGGGCTGTGTCCCTGTGTATGCAGGCAGAGAAAACTGCTGCCTCGGGATGTCACCCCTGTGCCCTACCCCTCCCCTCCTCTTTACCCCCTCCTCTCTCTCTCTCCTCCCCCACCCTCGCTCCTCTGAACAGTCTGTTGTTTCTTCTTGTGCTTTTTTTTTTTTTAAATTCATGGTCCTCTCTGATGGAGGGAGCCTTTATATATATATAATATTAAATTTGAGTCTGACATTTGGCATGACATCAGCTCCAGACCTTCCTTATACCCAGCTGAGTAGATGGCATTGATGTGGCTCCCACAGAATTCTCCACAAGGGACCCCGAGGCCTCAGGAACTACAGGGAGTCTGTGGGACTCAAGCTGCTGGGGTCCTCGGGGCCCTTCCAGCAGGGCTCCATTGCTCTTCCTCGCAGCAGACTGCAGCAAGGGACAGAGGTGACAGAAGGAGACATCCCACATGACATTGATGGAGGAGGCAGAAAATCACCCTGTGTCATCC
Source organism: Urocitellus parryii (assembly GCF_045843805.1). NCBI lineage: Eukaryota > Metazoa > Chordata > Mammalia > Rodentia > Sciuridae > Urocitellus > Urocitellus parryii. The sequence continues at coordinate 29,571,879 of NC_135536.1, read as the reverse complement.
ATTTGTGTGAGAAACTGCAGAGCAGAAGGGGAGGGAGGGACGCTGACCCGGGGAGCGGCATGCAGCTAGGATTCATCCTGGAGGGGCTCTGGGAGGGGACTGGCTCTCCCCTGCTCCAGGCTGTGCTGGAGGCCTCCCTGGCTCGGACTTCAGTGAGTTGCCTGTGACCCTCCTCCCAGTCCTTTGAAAAGCTAACCCTGGGCCTTCTTCTTTAGCTCAGGGCTTCCAGCATTGCTCACCGGCCAGAGAAAACCTCTTAGGGCCTTTGCGGCCAGATGATCGTATTCACCTCCAGGTATCCCGGCTGCCCCTCACCTCATGGCAGACCTGAGAGGTGGACGGAGAGCCCTGAGGAAGCCCCAGGATGGGCCTGAGAAGTGGAAGAGATGGAGGAGTTCCAAGACCCACCTGAGCAATGGGCAGGTTAACACTCCTTGCAAAGCCCTCTGGACTCTGGGTAAGAGAACTATTGTTCTCCTCTCCCCTGGGAGCCAGAGGACCAGTGGCACCAAGAACCAGTGGCAGAAAGGAGAGCTGGTGTTGAAGGACAGGTGACAATAGATTGCATGGACAACAGCCTGGAAAGCTAAGCAGGCCACCCAAGTGGAAATGCCAAGGGTCAAAAGGGGCAGTGTTGAGCCTGTGGCAGCCGCTCCCACCCCCTCCTGTGCCCCCCATCCCGGGGAGCCTGAAAGCATTTCACATTTAAGTCTACCTAGAAAGTTTTTCTGTGCCACATTTCCTACCACCCACTTTGTACCCGTTTCACAGATAAGAAAAGAGACACCTGGAAAGGTACAACAATTTAAGACAAAAGTATAACCTTCCTTCCTGTTTTGCTGGTTGAGAGGCTATCTCCCTCCCTGACTTTCTCCTGCATCTTCAGGATCCATGAGGGAACCGTGAGGGTTTTCTTTTATGGAGATCATTCAAATCCTAAATGGCAAAACAGGACAAGAGCTGGAGCCCAGCATTCCCAGGGCATACACACACCCCTGCCCTTGTGGAAATGGGGCTGCATTACCCCAATATGCCACTGAGTGGCGCCTTTGGGCCACACACTTGACTCCTAAGCCATTTCTCTGAATAACAGAAAAATATGTTTAACCTTTTTAAAAAAAAAAAAAAAAGTACATCTTACTTTGGATGAAATTCGATGACAGATTGAATGCACTTTCCATCATGTGGTGGTTCAGCTTTTTTGTCCTCCCCTTTCATTTGGATTACGGGTGATATTCCCGTGACTGCGGAACTCACAGAGCATGGGTCCTGTCCTCCTATCTCATTGCTGGGGAAACTGGCCTGTCCCCTTCGCAAAGAGTGTGCTGCTCGGCACTGGGTCCACTGAGCGGCTGCCTTGGGAACCGTCCTTGGGACCTGGGAGCTGCTGCTCAGGAGTTGGCGCTGGTTGCTGCTGCTCTCAGCAGAAATGAGCTCACCCGCAGCACTGCCAACGCAACTCCCCTGCCCTGCTGAGGGATTATGGAGAGGCAAATGGAAGTGAGTAGGAGAGTGTTCTCTTTGGCACTCCTTGGAGAATCTTTGGCAGAGAGGTCGCCCATGTATGCCTCTTCTGCTTTGTTCCAGATGAGCCCCTCTTCAATCTAAAAGTTCTGTATTGAGTACCTACTGTATGCCAAGCACCATATTGAACGCTGGTGTGAACTGCTTAATTTCTCCATCTCTAACACAAATGGCTGGCTCACTCCAGCCCAGGTATTATGTATGATTTCAGGATTCTGCCTGCTCCTGTGATCTTTTCCTCATTTTGATGCCTCTAGTTGAACCCAATTATGGTCCTTGTGACCCATGTGGTGGCATCAGGGCCGGCTGGGAGATGCAACAGAATGAGTTTCATGCAACATCAGTTCTGAGACTGTCTCCATCAGGATCCGGATGGAACTATTTCTGCTTTCCCTCCAGGTTCTGGCTGGCTGTCCAAGATCTCAAGAAACAACCGCTACAGGATGTGGCCAAGAGGGTGGAAGAAATCTGGCAAGAGTTTCTGGCTCCAGGAGCCCCCAGTGCAATCAACCTGGATTCTCACAGCTATGAGATAACCAGCCAAAATGTCAAGGATGGAGGGAGATACACCTTTGAAGATGCCCAGGTTTGCTAGTCGACACCGATGGTTGTGCTCTAAGGTGTTCTGTTCTGTGGTCCACCTCACCACTAGGCACTTTGAACATAAGTCCATGGCTTTGTGGGTAGTGAGAATGTGGGAGTTTTGTTTTATGTAAGTCCCTCAACAGAAACCATTCCAGATAGGTGCACAACAAAATTCCAAAATTGTTTTCGGAGATGAATTATGTTATTACACAGAAATACACAGTGACAGATGTTCCTCAGCCTACAATGGGTGAGGTTACGTCCTGGTAAACCCCTCCCAAATTAAAATATTAATTGAAGTTGAAAATTGCATTCAATACAGCCTATCAGAGCTCAGCGTACACAATACATCATAGAGCATTGGCTTTCTTCCTCTCTAAGCCCATGGCTGACTGGGAGCTGTGGCCCGCTGCCACTGCCCATTGTCTCCAGAGAGGATTGTACGGCATATCTAACCCGGGAAGAGGTCCAAATTCCAAGTACAGCTTCTGCTGAATGCCGATCATTTATGCACTATTGTAAAGTCAAAAAAACAAAAAAATATCCCAACTCAAAACACCATCCGTTGGGGACTGTCTGTACATGTTTATCTTTTCCAGGAAAATCTCGAAGTGTTTTATATAAGATCTGAAGTCTTGGAATAGGTCAGTGGTAGAATCTGCAAACCATAATGCAGCGTGAGTAAGGTGCGTCGTGAGCCGACAGGGCCCACGTCTGTCTAGCTGTGACGTTCACACTCAAAACCACCACGCTGCACGGCTTCCCTGGTGGTTTCCAACTATGCGGTTAGTGTTTTTTGAGCACCTCTCTACAGCAGGCCCCGAGCTCTGTGATGAGACAACATGAGAAACAGACCAAAGCCCCTGTCCTCAATAAGATCATGGGCTAATGAGGTAGAAGACCAGTAAACAGGCAGTTTGAACAGTGCAAGAAGGGGCCCAGAGGGGTGAACAGGACTAAAGCAAGCCCACAGGAGGGACTCCCAGCTTGCAGGGCACACCTAGGATGCTCGCAGATTTGGGTGGGGCTGGCGGAAGAAACAGAAACCACCAAAGCCACCTCAACAGCTGGCTTAACCTTGAAGGCTGGGAGGTGCCATTTCTAAAGATACCTATCAGCTCCGTTTCTCACTTCCTGCCCCAGAGACAGGGCTCGACCGTTGGCTGTTTCCTTGACGCCACTCATTTCTCTCACCTGTGGGGTCCCCAGAGGGAATTGGGGTGGTTTGCTCTCCTGCAGACATGGTTATCTGGTTTAGGAAACTCAGTCTTGTTGCACCCATATAAGTAATGACACGAAGACACAACCAGTGTCCCTGGTCATTGGCCCAGAACTTCAGATGGAAACACCTGCCAACCTGAACATCATACCAACCTTGTTCTCACCGTCAAATGCCTGTGCTGGGCAGATGTGATTCTCTGTCTCTATGAAATCATGAGTCCCCTGTGCCCTTTGAAGCTCTGAGGCAAAATATTTGAGCCAAGAGCACTCTTTTTTATTTCTGATATCTTTTTGTAGACTTATGTGTATATCCCAAGCACCAGATTGGCATGGCCCAGTAAGGAGGGTGATGGAGAGGTTCCATGGGGTTCTTGACATGGATGATCTAAACCACTAGGCTCAACTCTCCATTATTCGTGAATCATAGGAAGGGGGATACTGGTCAGAACCATGACATCCCCAGCCAGTGTCATCACTCTGGCCGTGACATGAGGAAGGATTTACCTTAATTTTTTATTTTCTTATTTTCTTATTTTATTTTGGAAACTTTTAGACAAATGGGAGAGTAGAAAGAGCAGAACCACAAACCCTTATGGGCCCTTATTCAGCCTCAAGTCTCATCAAGATGTGATGGATCGCCACACTTAGCTACTTTTTCCCCTGGACACTGACCCTTTGGTGTTACTATTATCACAATTCCCAAATCACAATTTAACAAGTGAGCCGTAATCTCTTGATATCACTAAACATCAGGTAAGTATTTGGACTTAACAGTAGTCTCATAAACACCTTTTTAAAAAAATCTTTCTTTAAAATCAGAATTCATACATTGCAGTAGATCAACATTTAATTTTTCTTTAATCTATGGGGTCCATTTATCTCTTTCCCTCCCTCTGCCGCTATGCAATGTATTTATGAAGGAATTGTACCCTTTGTCCTAGATTTTCACAGTGTGGATTTTTCTGACCACAGCCTGATGGTGCTATAGAACATGTTCTTCTATCATCTGTTATTTCCTATAAATCTGTTGCTTGCTTTAGATGTTAAATCAGATTAAGGTTTGATTTTTGTGGACAAAATTACTCTATGGATTGTGTAGTGTTCTCTCCTCAGGAGCACAGAATGTCTGGCTGTCTCTTTTTGTGTCTTTAGTGGCTACTGATGTTTATTGCTTTGATCCATTAATTAATTAGGGGTTACAAAATGGGGGTGTTCTCATATGTATCCTTCTTTCTTCACCTTTTAGGTGAAATGCTTTCAGGGGAAAAAAAACTTTTCTCAACTACTTCATTAACTAGGAGTGCAGTGCATATAATACACTGCACTGTGGTTAGTATTTTTTGAGCACCTCCTCTCTATACCAGGCCCCAAGCTCTGTGATGGAGAAATGTTTGAGTCTTTCCATTTATCTGCTAGTTTTCAACACAATGAGTAATGTATTATCTTCTGCCTTGTTACCAATCAGAGTTTTTTGTTCTGCTTTTAGTATCTTTGCAAATCATGAATTTAAGCCTATTGGATGTGTTTTCATCTCTTTTCTTTGTAATTTTTTTTTATTAATGCTTGGATTCTCCCATCTCTGGCCAGTTGGCTGTGGCTAATATGACCCTCATCGTCTTTGATGTCATCTAAATAGCTAAGAAACTAAGATGTTCCAGGCTCTGCCCTAGACCTGGAAGAAGTCATTTCTCTAAGGACTCCTCTTGGTGGGAAATGATTTTAGGAACCACAATCTGGACACAGGAGTGCTCATTGTTCCTGGGTTGTTCATCATTAATAGGCCTTTTTGAGTGGGTGGAGCTAAGTAGAAAATATATTACTATTGTTTGTAACAAAAGTTCATCAGGAGTTCATATTATGCTTTTGATTTAAATTTAGAACAAAAGGGCATTTTATTTAACCTCTTCTGTGTTAATCAGCCTTTTGTCATGGTGACAAAAATACCTGGCAAGAACAACTTAGTGGAAAAAAGTTGACTTTGGCTTGCAAATTCAGAGGTTCAGTCCATGGTCATCTGATTCCATTGCTCTGGGCTTGAGTGAGCAGAACATCATGGCAGAAGGGTGTGGCAGAGGAATCTGCTCAGCTCAGGCAGCCGGGAAGCAGAAAAAGAGAAGATGGAACCAGATATAAAACAACAGAAGCATGCCCCCGTGATCCACTTCCTCGAGCCACACTCTGCCTACCTGCAGTTATCCCCAAGACAGTAGGTTAAAATTATTAATCTATTAGTGGATTAATTCACTGATTAGATTAATCTCTCATAATCTAATCATTTCGTCTCTGAACATTCCTGCAGTGTCTCACACATGAGTTTTGGGGGAACATCACATATCCAAACCATCACACCTTCTTACATTTGCGCCTCCTTTCTCTGTGCTGAGAATCTGGTTCTCAAAGACATCATGGATGATGGCTTATTACCCATTTTCTGTATCATACATTAGCCAGAGGAGTCTGGAAGCTGCATTGCCAATGTGGAACAGTTTATGGAAACCCTGTAATTTAGTCAACCAGTTCTCCTTCCTGGGACACTTACATTGTTTCTAACTCAAGAAAGATTTCATGGGAGAACTTGACAGTCAGCAAGCACATTATGTATGACTTGGCAAAGTTTTGAATACCCAGCCTTCATTACGACAGTGTTCTGCAATCTTTCGGGTACTTGCAAATACATTTTATCTTATTTCTAAAGCAATCTTGTGAGGTGGACCAGATATAAAGATCTATCACTCTGGATCTATTTTTCTCCATATCTGGGAAAAGCCGTCTCCCATGAACTCAAGTAAACACCCTCCTACAGCTAATTTTCAGCCTGTTCCCTGTTATTTCTTAAGGAGCAGAGTGACCTGAGGCAGGTTACATAAATTCCCTGGAGTCTTCCTTTCCTCACCTGTAGAAGACAGATATAGAAGAACCTATGCAGGTGTGAAATGGGGACCAGGGGAAATGGACCACGCCAACTACTAATAGTAACCAGCCCACAGTAAGACAGGGAAAATATTTACGACTTTATTTGCCATGAATAGTCTTTTAAAAATACTGTACTCATAAGATACTTGATGAAAAATTCAAATAATTGCAGGTAACATTAGCACCCAGAGAGAACCCCTATTTTGGTAAATAGCTATTCCTCAGCTTACAATGGGGGTGCATCCTGATAAACTCGTGATAAGTTAAAAAATATTACAAGCCCAAAAAAAGCATTTCATACACATCAGCTACCAAACCTCATAGCTTAGCAACCCAGCACACTGTAGAGTATCAGTTGTTTGTGATCACAAGGCTGATGTGGAGCTAAGGTTCACTGCCCAGTATTACAACACCGTCATACCACATGTAGCTAGTCTGAGAAAAGATCAAAACTCAAAGTTTAAAGTTTATAGTTTTCATATCACCATAAAGTAAAACAAGTTGTAAATTAAACCATCCATCCTAAGTTGGAGACCCATCTATATTTGCTTACTCAGTTTTTCTGTGTTAGTCTGCTCAGGCTGCTATAACAAAAATATCACAGACCGGATGACTTAAAACAGGAAACATTTACTTATCACTATTCTCAAGCCTGAGAAATCCAAGATGAAGTTTCCAGCAGATTTGTTTCCTGAGAAGGGTCCTCTTCCTATATTGCAGAAGGCCACCCTCTTGCTGTGTCCTCTTAATGGTAGTAAAAAGAAAGAACCCTGGTCTCTCTTCCTCCTTTTACAAAAACACTGATCCCATCATGGGGCCCCACCCTTAGGACTTTATCTAAACTTCATTACCTTCCAAAGGCCCCACCTACAAGATCAGGGCATTTGGCTTTCAACAGGATGAATTTTGAAGGACAAATATTTAGTCCATTACAGGGTAATTATGCAAATAAGGTAATCCTACCTTTTACCTTAAACCAGGGGCAGTTAGAGAATGAAACATTCTGGAAGGAGATAGAATAAATCTTAGGCTGTGTGGGCCATAGGGTCCATGTGACAATAGTCAATCCTGCCAGACAAAAGCAGCTACCATGTGATAATATAAACAACAAAAATGAACCAGGATGGCTGTGTGCCCCATACAACTTTATTTGTGGACAATGAAATTCCATTCCTTTTTTTTTTTAACAAAGAAACTTCTTTTCATTTTTTTCCAACTATTTCAATCAACAGATCCTGAATATCAGTGAAATGCTCTCAGAAACCCAGACAGGTACAGGAGAGCAGACTGGGAATGGTCAATTGCCAAGTTTCTCCGAGGAGGGAGGTCAGAGAAGCCTTGGTTTGGGTGCAGTCACAGAAACATAGCAATCTCGAGGATGTTTCCGAGTGGGATGGAAAGGTATAGAGAAGTCAGCCAGCCACACCGCCTTCCTGGTCAGCACTGATTGCGGGGCCTGGCGGGAGCAGGTGTAGATGAGAAGTTTCCAGCTAAGGAGAAGAGGTTAAAATTCACAGTAGCCCTTGACCAACAAGGTCTTTCCCTCATGTCTCCCAACTTACTCCCAAGAATCTATAGCTCAGATCACATTGTCCCCAGATTGCTAGGGCTGGGGGCTTGGTGTCCCCTGAGACCTGGAGGAACTCTGATCCCTAGAAGAGAGCCCAGAGTCAGAATATAGGCCCTGGTCCTGTTTCTGCCCTATGTTGTTTCTAATTTAAATCCTCTAATCTTTCTTCCTTTAGTTTATCCATCTGCTAAGAGGGAACCGTGACACCTAAGCCCTTTGACTTCCCCTTTGAGATCAGGAGCTGTGAGTGCCTACCTCACATGCCCTCCACAGTGGTTGCAAAACCCACAGAAGCAAGAGCATGTGCCCTATGTTGGCAGTCAGTAGCCTGTGAGGAGGCCCAAGGAGATTATGTATTCACTGGAAGTGGGAACTGGGGGTGGGGTGTGGCTTCTCTCTGAGGATTTCATTTTTTAGTTGACCACATGCATTGTTATAGCAAGGTTAATTGCCTGTGTTTGCTTCTGGTGGAAATATTTCACAATATACCCTGTCAGCATGAGCCCAGCATTTGCACTTGTGTTTTGCTGATCTGTTTGGCTTTTTTGAAAATTTGGTCCAAGACCAAATCTTCCATAAAGGTCTGTGGGCTGTGACCAGAGCCGTCAGCTGTTCGCTGTGTTGTTCCAATTTCATAGATTTAGCCTTGTGAGGGGAAGGGGAAAAATGATTTTTTTTTAAAGGACTCAGTTCTTTATTCTAGGAATTGAATTCTCTGTTCTCAACCATAAGACATTGGAGGACCTACACCGTCACCTTCTTGCAAGGTGGTCTCGGGCAAGCATCTCGAGCTTTTGGTACCTTAGTTTCCTCATCTGTCAAATGAAGATATCATCTTCTCCGCAGCACCCTAAGATTTTGGAGAAATCAAATGAGCTAATAATCCTGAGAATTCCTTTAAAAAGCAAAAAGTAATAAATATTTGTAAATACAAACTTAAAAAATTAATGGCTTTTGTAGTCCCCAGGGTCTCTCTTCCAAGTTAAGATCAAAAAGAAATTCTCTCAAGTAGAAGTCTGCTCCTACAGGGAAAAAAAAAATGTTGGTGGGTCCTTGAGTATCCACCTAAGGAACTTGAACTTTCTCATCTTGAAGATAGTAGGAAAGAGTTGAAGGTCTCCAGAGGGAGAATCAGAGGGTGGTGAACAATGAGCGAGGGCCAGGGGAGAGGTCTGAACCTTAGAGTCTAAAGCTTTGCTGGAGGGGAGAATGAAACCAAAGGAATCATTGAGGACCCGAGTTTCCTCTGAGGACATTTGTCTCTTTCCAAAGTCTCCACAGACTCCAGAGGGAAGCAAGAGTCAAGTAGCTGGCACCGTGCCTGTTTGGCTTCAATTTTAAAAGCTTCAGAGAATCCAAGGCTATTCCAAAGACTGTGTCCCTGGGTCCTTTCCATTCTTTGTTCATCTGCCCACCCAACCATCTCATGAACATCCTTTCTCCCATATGAGTTGGAAGACCTTGGCCTATGGGGCATGAAGTTGTATTCTGAAGGAATCACAGAAGAAACAGGAGACTTAGATCATTTTGGCCACTGGACAGAACTTGTCTAAGAGCACGTCATTCTTTACAAAGAAAACAAACTGGATCGATAAATTAGATTGTATTAGACACCTGTCCATCCAATGAATTGACCACTGAATGGGGAAGACCAACTCTAGCCCTTGGCTTGGGTCCCTGTAGGTTCCCACCTAGTTTTGCTGGTTGTCCAAGCTTGGCTCCTTTCCTAACCTGCTCTCTACTTGGAGTATCTGGGCCTTCAAGACCTCAAGATTTGAAAGTCATTTGATAGAAGCAAAAATATGTTCTTCTTTACCCTTTGTAAGTCCCTACAACCCTAAGGCAAGGCTCTGTTTCAGGTTGAGGCTCTTTAAAACAATTTCTTAACAATCTAGGATTATAACACTCTTAGATATGCCTATCGTTTAAAATTAGAGGGGGTGGGAGAAGGAGCAATTTGTCCCTGAGCTTTAAACTTTGAAGATTCCTGAGGTGTTCGTATAGTAGGTGAACAATAAATGCTAGTTAAATTGAATTTCTAAATATGCCAGTTCAGCAATAATAGGAATACCTGCTAAGTGCCAGATGTTCTAGGCTCTGGAAATACACAGATGCCTAGGTTGGTCTCTTCTCTCAATCATCCATCAATCGAAGTTTCCAGAATTCTACGCAGTCAGCATCAATTCATGGAATGATCAAATGGCCACCTCAAGGCCAGGATGAGATCTAGGTGATAAAAGAGCTGAGAAAGACACCATCCCATCTACACCCACCAAGAAGCCTCTGGCCAAAAGTTTCTATTATTACCTAACTTAGATGTTTAAAAGCAGCTTGATTAAGGAATGAAAGATTTCTAACATTGGCTTTGTTTGAAAGCCAAAGGCCAGGGGATTTGATGTTTGCCCTGGATGGCTCAGAAGTAGAAGTCTTCCCAGCCAGGCAGATGATTCATCTTGGCTCCGGTGGAGAAGGTGGTAGCATTGTACGCAAGCATCACAAGACTGCACCAAGTTTCCTGGTATTAATCCTCTCTCTGAGGGCATTTCCTGGTAGACTCCCATGCAGACATCCTTCAGTAAAGAACGCACAGCCCTGCTTGCTGCAGGAGTTACTCATTTGATTCTGTGGGTGGTTTTATTTTAGGGAGATGAACAGCAGCAGGATCGATGCGTTTTTGAAGAGAACAAACCAGTTGTTTATGATCGGCTTCTGCAAGTAGTAGTTCCTAGAGAGGGGCAATCAGAGAATTTAATTCCAAAAGGTCTTTCTTGATACTTTCTAGCAAAGATTTCTTGCACCAGATCCCATGATCTTGAAAAGGAAAAAGAAAACAAATTTCTAAGTTAAAGCCCATGGTATTTGGATAGGTAAGAGGCACTGTGCGAAGCTGTCTTCTAACTTAGTCTTATCTGAGCGCAGGGATTGAACAACATGAAAATACAGTCTGCCCTTCCGCCAGTTAAATGGAGTGTGTCTACATGGATGTTTTACAGGGTAAAGGTAAAATATCTTTTATTCTTACAGTGTCTCTTGATCTTGAATGAAAAGGGGCCCCCACGTCCTGCTTAGGAGACCAAGGAAATCCAAATAGGCTCTTTTCGTTTAAGATCCACACAATCCTAAAATGGTCATCCAAAGCTACATCCATGAGGAACAACGACCTTATGCAGATGCCCGTGTTGCTGTGGTGTCTTTTCTGTTTCCTCGTCTACACTGATTAAGCAGGTATTGATTTATGACCCATTTCAAGTTCTTCCCACCGCGCACAGTCCTCTGTCCTTCCGGATCCAGGTTGAAACAGAATTTAATTTTCCCTGACTTCAGCTAAACCTGCCTAAGGTCCAACGACCTCTGGTTGAAGACAAGGACATGTTTTGCCAGGTTGGCACCTGGTTTCCAAAGGCTGTTCACAGCTTCCTTCGGGTGTGGAGGGCAAGTGGTGAGTGGCCCGCTGTGAGGCGAGAAACCAGAGCGAGCTGGACACCCCTGCCGTCTTCTCCATAACGGTGGTGGTCGTGAATGGTTCCTAAATGCTGTTTGGGAGCAGCAGCTGCAGCTACCACTGCGGTGACTCAGAGTTAGACCTCGAATCCCGCAGCCACACCTAAAAGGCTTAGTTTGTCCCAGCCAGGAGACACTGACTCCTTTTGGAAGCCAAGTCAAGGACAAGGATCAGCAGCACACCAGAGTGGGATGAATCTGAGCTCTGGGTTCAAAGGCTGCTCTGTACTGCCGTGAGCACGTCATCTCAGCATCCTCCTGCACAAGGGGGCTGTTGACCCTGTGCCCTGGGTCAGGGTGAGCGGCACCGACAGCTAAAGTCGTGTGGCTCTGCTCCCTGCATCTCTTTGCTTGCCCTTTCTCCCTTTCTCTGCCATCTTCCACCCCTCTGACCAGCCACGTGCCATCTCTCACAAGGACAGCCACGCACGAGGTGATTATTATGGCCTGGCAGCCATCGTGTTTTTCGTAATGCTTCCACTTACATTTCTACACTTGAGGCACAATTGACAAAGCCAGAAAGGGCCAAGTGGGGACCAGAATCCAAGCCTTTGACTTCCAGCCCGGGTCCTTCCCTGTCACCCCACCCAGCATAGCACAGCACATCACATCTGTCCCTCGCTCCCTTTCCACTGACTATGAGGCACCCGATGGCCCCCAATCTGGATGCTATTCTGGGAGGCTTAGGGGTGGACAGAAACCATGAGACACAGGCACCTGCAAAAAGAAAAATAGGGCACTTGAAAATCACAAGAAGGGCTCTCAGCTGCCATGCGCTGCTCTGGTTGAGTGGTTCCCTGCTGGGGGTGCGGGGAGGGGGGCTCATGTTCTAAAGCCAAGGGAGGAGATCTTGGCTGTTCTAGGAACCTGCAAAGGGGAGGACCTAAGGGTCCTTTCACGGGCTCAGCTGCACCCGTGTGCATTTGTCCAGTTACCTTCCCCACCTCTTGTGAGAGTCGCTGTGTTTTGTCTAAAAAGAAAGGAGATTTCCAAATGAGGACTCTCCCAGCAAAATATTGATTGGTAGCAGGTGCGGTGTCGAGACAGCGTGTACCCCTCGCTCATGCCAGCTCCCACGTGCACCCCAGGCCCTACGGATCCCACTGGCTTTTCCCTCTGCTGTAGCATTGCAGGCAAGCAGAGCACCCCATTATCGGAGCAGCTCATCCCAAAAAGGGAAAATGGAGGTGGTGTGTCTCATCAGGGTGGCATCCCTGAACTGCGACTGCCACCAGGTACAGGGGTGTGATTCCCTCCCACCACTAAGAAGTGTGGCTACGGCAGTTGGTGTGAATTAGAGCCTTACAGCACTGGTGTCTCAACATATGGAGAACCACACTCCCTTCCCTAGAGGGGCAGTCTGTCCACTGGTCCAGAAGCAGGTGTGACCTCTGGTACCTTTGCTTATTTATAGTCAAACTGGATCATCTCAAAGTAGGGGCAGATAGAGAAAAATGTGGAGAAAGGAAAGAAGGAAGGGAAGAGGAAGGCAAAAGAAGACAAGAAAAAAACAGAAGAAGAAAAGAGAAAACTTCTTTTTCTCTAGCCCCTTAGGCATTGCCTGCAGCAGGGGTGTGGCCGGTCTTGCCAGTGCCTCTTGAGCGCTTTTGCAGATTCTGGGTATACATTTCCCTTAAGACTGGTTGTCTGCAGAACAGGGAAACAAACCAGAACCCCTCATAAATCAGTAGAGGTCACTGCCAAGAGCTTTGTACACTTGCTGTCCCTGGCAGTGATCGACTCATTGCATTTGGGAAATGGCCAAAGACCCTGAGTCTGATCTTAATTCTCATTCCCAGAAAAATCTCAGCTCTCTGCTTACCCACCCCCTTGTTTACTGTCTTTGTGTTTCCTAGACAAAGCTGGCGAGGAGGAAGGAACACAGTTCCATAACTGGGGACATCAAAGGCTGTGATTCTTTGCTTGGGGGAGGAGGGGCTGGACAGAGGAGAGTCCGGAATCCCTAGGCTGTGGGAAAGGGAGGCTGGAGTCCCAGGCCCTGCAGGGGGCACGGGAGATCTGCTGAGCTTCTCGGGTTCTGCTTCTGTCAGACCTGAGCCTCGCTCGGATCTGCTCTGATGGCTTTGGTTTTGTTCCTTTGAGGGTGAAGGGGGACTCATGGTTTTGAGGGGCTGGCAATGGGGTTGGTGGGATGAGACCAACTCATGGTACCCACCCTCCAAAAGATGGGGCTCTTACTTCCTGCTTTCTCCACACACCATCCTTGCCTTGGTAGCTGGCTTCGGAGTCAGCCACATGACATAGAGAAGGTGACAGTGGTACTCAAACTGCTCCTTGGACTCCACCAACCCACCCTGGAGTGGGGACCCCACTCCCCACTGCTCCTCCCTCCTTATGTCCTTATGTTATCCTTCCTGCTCTGATTGCTCAAACTGCGAAGCTGCACCACCAGACCTTTCTCTCCCAGTTCCCAGAGAATGGGGAGACACATTGCTCTGCTGTGCTCACCTCTTCCTACCTGGAAGAGGAGTTTTCTGGTTGATCCACCGCCATTCCCTGCCTCTGACAATGTTGACGGTCCCTAGTTACATCCATTCCTGCACCTGTACTTGATCTTCTTTGCAGCCATTAGGTCCAATTGGCTGTGTGCACCACTGTGCCAAGTCTGCTTGGCCTGTAGAATGTGGCGATGTGACAACAGTCCTGTTTGTCTTGTTCAGACTGTAATCTCAGTGCCTGGCACCTAGTAGATGCTCACTAAATATTTGCTGAACGTTGCTGTGTTTCAATGTTCAGGCATTTGCTTTATCCTGCTCTATTTCAATGAACAAGGTCTTTCTTTTAGGGGACCCAGCTCTTCCTGCCCACAGTGAGGCTATAGGAATTAGTTGTATCAGGAGAGAAATATGTTTCCAAGGCAAGAAGGGTCGGGCTAGGAGAGGTTTCCTTACTCCCCTTACTCAGAGGGGTATTGTGAGACGTATTGGGGATTGAGATCCCTCTGAAAGGACAGAACGAGGAGCAAGCACCCATTGTTCTGAAGAGGAGTTTGGAGAGGGTCCAAATGTTAGGACAGGCCTTTCCAGATGACTCAGGAGCCACCTGGCTCTGTCAGCCAGACAGAAGCGAAGCCTGACACAAGAAGGAGACCATGAGTCATTTTCACTCTGGGTTAACATTTGTACCTAAGATTTAAAAGTTAGAACAATTTTTAAAAAACAACAAATGAAAGCAAAGACCAATGACGTCCCTCAGTCAGGACTTTGAGCCTGTCAGGGACAGGGGGAGCCAAGATGCTCATGCTCCTTCGAGCAGAGTACACCCTGCACCTCCTTCCATCCAGAGAGCAGGAATGTGACCCAATCATAAGCCACAGCAAGCACAATCAGCATTTCAGTGAACCAAGAAATGTCTGTTCCTGCATTTTCTGTGACCACAACAAAATAACGGAGGCCGGGTGCTTGATAAAAAAGATTTACCTCGTTCACAGTTTGGGAGGTTAGAGTCCAAGATCGAGAGCTCTGTCTCTTGTGCCTCGAGTGAGGGGTCCCCAGCTGCATGCGGTAGATGGCATCAGGGCGGTAGTGTGTGTGGAGAGGGAGAGATCCCATTATGAGACAGGCAGCAAGAGAGATGAGGGGCCAGGCTGGCTCTTTTTATAACAACGCTTTCTCATGGGAATTATTAACTGGCATCCTGCAAGAACTGTGTTAATCCTTTCTGAGGGTGATTCCGTCTTCCCCCAAGGATCTAACTATCTCCCACTAGGACTCACCTTTTAAAGGTTTCACTTCCTCTGAACATACCACGCTGGCGATGATGGGGAAACACAGCCAAACTACATCCAAAGCATAGCTCCGTGTAAACTCAATGAATGTTTGAAACTATGCTGGACACGACACCCCTATGAGAGATAAAAACATACTGTCCCCACCCTCAAGGCACTTAAACTAGAAGAGAGTGGATTGTTGTATGAATTGTTTCGGAAAAATGTACCTTGCAGTATGTTCACACTTACCAAAGCAGAACTTCTCAGGACCGTCAAAGTGGTCTCCGAACCAAGCCAGTGTGTAATTCCACTTGATTCCTTGTAGTGAGTCTGTTCTCATGGGTGGGGTCACCACCCTGCTTTTGAAAATATGAGAGCATCTTCAGAACAATGAAGCTGGTCCCAGATGGGACTCTTTGGGATCCAATTAAAGATGGGGTGCCTAGGGCCCCACATGGGACCAAGACATTGCTTGCTTTCTGCTTTCACTTTGAGTTTAATTTTTAAGTAGCAAAAAAAAAAATACAATATATCTATGGTGTGGACAGGGCATGTGTGTACACACATGTGTGTACAGGTAGATCAAGCTATTTAATATATGTATTGCCTCAAATGCTTTCTTTTGCTAAGAATGCTTAAAAATCAATATACAGTATGTTGTTAAGAACTATAGTTATCGTGATGTGCATTAGATGCCTTGAACCTATTCCTCCTGTCAAGCAGAAATGCTGTATCCTTTGACCAAATTTCCCCCAATCTTCATGACCCCCATCAGCCTTGGCCACCACCATTCTACTCTCTGCTTTGTGACTTTGATTGCTTTGGATTCACAGATAAGTGCGCTCTTGCCACATTTGTCTTCCTGTGCCTGGCTTCCTTCACTAATGTATTGCGCTCTAGTTCATTCATGTTATGGTGCATGACGAGATTCCCTTCTCTTTTAAGACTGAATAGTAGTATTCTGTTAAATGTTTATAACAGAATATAAATACACATCTGTACAGATGCCACAGTTCCTTTCTCCACTCAGCCCCTGATAGATCAGCCCAAGTCCACTCCATATCTTGGCTAATATCCTTTCACTTTCTTTTGAGCGGGGAAGAGAGACCTTGACCATGGTTCCAGCTTCCTCCAGCCAAACCTTTGAGAACACTGGTGGAAGGTCTTAGCCTTTTCCTTCTATACCCTGCTCTGGGAAGAAGAGCCAAGGAAGAGGTCCCTCGTCACCAGTCCTGCCTCTCAGATGGGCACTCACTCCTCACTCACCAGTTCTGCATTCCTCCTGAGCACCGGGGCCTTTGCCCAACTTCACAGCCTGAACATCGAGCACCCTGGGAGAGATGCTTCTTCTACTAGGCCTACTGCTAACGATGGCACCCTCCCCAGAGAAGGCCCACCCTTCCTCCTGACAGGTCCTCTCATGGGACAATCCAGTTTTTCTGTGCAGCTGAACTAAATTCCTCTTCAATGCATAAATAATCCTTTTTTTTTTTTTCCTACCAACAAGTTCTCTATTTTCAAGGGCCAGGATTTTCCTGTCCTTTATGAGGCTAAATCTGCCAGCAAGAACCAGGCACCTATAGGATTTAGTTGGAGGACAGGTCAAATTTACTGCCAAGGCCAGAATGTAGATGTCTCTAGGAGCCCAGGAGAAGTACCATACCACCCCACTTGCTCCTCCTGGATACCATCCTCAGGCCTGGAATATGAGCCCACATGACCCAAGTTCTGGTTGCCAAGAGCTCCCTTCCAGGGCAAGAGAGTGGCCATAATAGGTACAAACTTACCCAATTGCATCATTGCCTGGGGGAGGCATTTATTTTAATTAAACTTTTAATTTAGAGACACACATTTTTATTTATCTATTTTATTTATTTTTATTTAGAGACACACATGCACTTGTGAGAAACAATGTAGAGATGTACCATTTCTCCAGTTCCCCCATGATGACTTCTTGAATAGCCATGACATTGACCTGGCCGCAATTCTCTGACATTATTTAGATTCCCCAGTTTTACTTGTACTTATAGATCCAGGTGTATATTTAATTCTGCACATCATTATCCCATGTATAAGATGTGAGATCCACCCATCAACAACAAAGATCCCTCCTATCGCCTTATATGACCTCTCTTTCTTCCCTTCCCCTCTTACAACCATTAGTCTAGTCTCGATTTCTATAATTTGTCATTTTAAGACAAATTCAATTTGGGGTCATATAGTATATAACCTGGGGATTGGCTTTTTCACTCATCATAACTCCTTTTGCAGTTCTTTCAAGTCTGTTGGGTGTATCTGTAGTTTATTTCCTCTTCTTGCTGTGCCTGTGGTTTTAATCATTACACACCACAACATGACACCCAGACTCCATTACAAATCCTTTGGGACATGATCCTTAAGGATCTCTTGCTCTAAGAGAAAAATATAACTCACGTATTTATTTGTTACTTATATTTACTTATTTTGGGTGCTTTTAAATAGGTGTGTAGAAAGGGAGGAAATGTTACAAAGTTTCCTTAGGTTTGTCAAACATACCTAGGTTCCTTGGTTTCTTGCCCCAAACAAGTGATCAGTTGGGTTATAATTTGCTTTAGTGTTGATTGACAGTTCTTTCTTGTGTCTCCCTGCCTCCCTCCTCCCCCAGGAGCATATCTACAAGCTGATGAAAAGTGACAGTTATGCCCGCTTCCTCCGGTCCAATGCTTACCAGGACATGCTGCTGGCCAGGAAGAAGGTATCTCTGGGAAGGACAGGCTTGCCCTGCCTGAGCACTATCGACTCTTGCCTGCTGCTTGCTGCTGGTGTGAAATGAGAATATCATCCCTTGGGTTTTTATTTATTTATTTTTCTTTCCTTCCTTCTCTTCTCTATCTGCTCTCCTTCAATGGAAAACAGTTAGGATTGTCACCACCCCAGCCCTTGTCCAAGCTCCAGGATGGAGCATCCCCCCTCCCTGTCCCCATCCTCTCTCTCTCTCTGCATGGTTTGCCCACAAGGAGGGAAGTCTGCCCAAATACCAATGCCACAGGAGCTCAGCACGGAATGCCTGGGTGACAGTGACCCCAGAAAATCCCTTACAACATCAAAGAGAGCCCTTTACTGCAAAGTCCAGCTCCCTCCCCACAGACTGTCCCTCCCTGACCAGCCTAGAGGTGAGTGTGAGGCAGGGATTGGGGCAGCCCCCACCATGAACAGAAAACCTGTCTGGTCAGTTTAGGGGAGGCCACCCGGCATCTGACGTCATCCTGGGTATTGGTGCCTCCTCTACACGCCCTTCTTTGCCCTCACACTGCCTCACAGTGTTTCCCTGTTCTTTCAACCAAGAAGTAACTGCATCCCAGCCCCTTCCTCCTGTTCCACCTAGGTGACGTCATGGCGCCCTGTGGCCCCTGGAGGCCTGGATCTGGGGGCCAACCCAGGCACCCTCAGCATGCAGGGGGTCAGGACGACAGCAGGGATGAACTCAGTTGGGTTTCTGGGAAGAGGAAAGGAAGAGCAAGGAGGGGAACAGGGTTGGGAAAGGGAAGGCAAGAGACAGGGCTCATGATTCTAGAATGCCTGCCCACCATCCGGGCTTTCCAGCTCTGAGCTAAGGCCCATGTGTGGTTAAGTGTGGCTCGACTCGCACCAAGTCCCAAATTTCCATGCCATGTCACGTAGGAGCACATGCATCTCTGTCTTGCCCCCTCCCATCCTCCCAACCCCAGTCCCCACATGTGTGGCTGTCCATCCACAGACTCTGTCAGGCTGCCTTCAGTCACACACCTCCTCTCTGTGTTCCATCAACCTCATGTGCCAAGATCCTCTCTGTGTATCTGGTTGGTACCACATAACTCCAGAGTCTAGGGGGAGCATTTATATCCAGCTCTCCTGACCCTCCGTAATTCTCTGAAGAGCCCTGATAGCCTGAGAAAGAGAACAGGACTTCCAGAATGTCCAGAATGTCAGAAACCCAGCTTGACTGGCTCCCACTCCCCCCCCCCCCAGATGTCACTAAATGCAAAACCTGGCCTTTTGCTTCCTCCCTTGCTGAAGGACATCAGTGAAGGGGCTCTGCTGGAGGGGGCTGACACCACACACATGGCTCTCATGACCATTTGTTTAAGAACTGAAAGAGAACAGTGATGGAGACTTTTGGTATCTCAAGTCCAGATCTCCTGGGAGAAGGTCAAAGTAAGTTTTTCTTATTTGTTGAGACCCAAGTCACCTAAACGGATCACAATCTGGGGACATTCTAAAACTCTCTAGCAGTTTGACCCGTGGGGTCTGTCTGTACATCTAGGGGAGAAGTCAGAGGCAATCCCATCTCCCTGCAGGTGCAATCACAAAGGGAGAATGTGCCTAAAACAGGAAGTGAGCCACCTGCCTGAGCTTGCAGATCCTCCCTACCGGTGGAAAACTCCGGGAAGTCACCAGCAGTAGGGAAGAGACAACAGCCTTCCCAAGAAATGGGACACTAGAAGTTCATTACTATAGCCCTCCCAGCCCTTGAATTAGGGATATTCTTGGGGCAGAAAGCCCATATAGATGCCAATGCCCTTCCAAACATTGAGGAGGAGTTTCCTGAAACAGTGACAAAACCTGCCTTTCCTTCCCTTTCTTCCTGAGAGCCCCCAGACATGGATCTGATTTGTAACTCGGCACCTTCAAGTAGGCCTAGAGGACCTTCTGGTTTCAAAGGTGGGCTCACGGTGTGATATTAACCTTCAGGTCATACTAGGTATGTGACAGTCACCACCTCCAGCCAAGACAGGGTACAAATTGGCTTCCTGTTTCTGCTGAGAGTAACCCTGTTGGAGTCTGGAGGCACCGCCTCTTGATCCTTCTTCCCGAGTTCTTCCTCTTTTCTGATATCTGAAAAGAAAAAAAAAAAAAAATTAAAAAGGGGAGTTACTCTGAAGAACCAGGTTCTTAAGGGGTGGGGGTAGGGGCAGGTGAACGGGGTTTTGAGGGCTACTCCAGGACAATCAAGTACCCATGATGATGGGGTTCCAGGGTAGCTCAGGGGTGTTTGTTCAAGGCAGAGGAACCAAGGAAGTCAGCCCATCAGCTGCCCTCTGTAACAACTTGGTGGCCAGGGCACAGAACAATAGGTACATAATACAGATCAGCTGACTTGAGCTCGATGTGTGTCACCTGGGCTACCCTTGGTGGCAAAGCTGAGCTTTGCCATCCCCAGAGTCGAGTCCTGGTATGGTTCCCAGAGCCAGGCATGGGTCCTTCAGTTCCTCATAGGAGAAGAAAGCCCAGCCCAACTCTGATGGCATGTCACTTGTGGGGTTTTTTTTTCTTTCTTTCTTTTTTTCCTTTCTTTCTGCAACCTCATATCTGTCTTCCGGCCACTGGCTGAGCAGGCAGGGCACGGCTGCCAAGGAAGCCCTCCGACATTATCCACCCTGACAGGTGGCTGCCTTGGCCCGCCCCCCATGCTCTGCTTTCAGTACATCCTGCACACCCACAGGCACCTGCCTTCTTCCTCAGCTCCCCGGTTTCAGTTATGTGCTGGGTGTAGGTGCGTGTCCACTGAAGAGTGGGTACGGTCTGCATTTCCCAGCCTTGGGCTCAGGACCCTGGAACCGGGCTCTAGCATAAACCAGCAGGTATTTGGGGTGGAATTTTACTCTTCCCAGGTAGGAAACCTAGGGAGAGAGTCAGGCACACCCCACACCTCTCCTCCTGTAGTAGACAGCAGCGAGGCTCGGGAGAATGTTCACAGGCTCTGGCTTCTCTTGCCCCTTCCTGGGAACCTGGGCTAAGAGTTCCCCAGGGAGGTCCCTGCCTCCAGTAGCACTCGGAGAGTGTACCTGGAAAGCATCGCCTGCCTGGGTACACAGGGAGCATTTTCTGTCCAGAACACTCCTTATGGTATTGTCTTCTGAGGTCCCAGGCCCTTTGAAAATGCTAAGGACATGAACAGACCCTGCTGTTCTAAGGATGAGCAGGAGGGTCATGAGGATGTCACTGAAGTTAGCCCACTTTCCTTTGATCAGAAAAATCACAAGAAAGAGAATGATCCTGACCCAGACTCACAGACGAGTTGATGATTTCACCTGCTTCTTGACCTGCCCTCAGCACCCCCCCACACACACACACACCTCCCCAGCCCTCGGAGCTAGTCTGCTCTGTGTCACCACTTGGAGCCCCAGCCTCCTGGCCACAACCACCTAAGGCTCCTGCGCATGGGAGTGGCCAGGGGAAGCAGTGAGCAAGAGGCTCAAGAGGAGCAACTGCCACTCTGTGCAAAGCCAGGGCTCCAGGTCCCTGGGATCCTGGCCCCAGCCCCACAGCAGGATTCCAGTCCCCTGGGGAAGCAAACTCCCTTCTCCCCACTGCTGCAAGGAGGCAGCATGGTTGCTCCTAGGCTTCTTTCCTGTCTCTCCCATCGACTCTGCCAACAGCTTTGGCTGCTTCTCTTTTCCCGTTTTTCGCCCCATTTGGCTTTGGTTTTTGTTCTTTAGCTGTGGCTGCTGCTGTTTGGAAACCACGTGTAAAGCTGAAGACTTTTTTTTTGTTTGTTTTTTTCTGTATTTTCTCCCTTCCTTTTTTTTTTTTTTTCCTCCCCTAAAGCCAGAAAGTGAGCAAGGTCGTAGAACTTCCCTAGAAAAGTTCACTCGCAGTGTGGTAAGTGGAGTGGGTTTTCTTCCCTCAGCGTTCTTCTGGTTTTGATTTTGTTTTTTTTTTTTAACTTTTTTTTTTTTTTTTTGTCTTTTTTGATTGTCGTCGTCTTTGGGGTGGGAGGGACTCCAATGCTTTCCCCTCAATTCACCCCTTTTCTTTCACGTGAGTGTCTGCAGCTTCTCTTCCAGGGATGGATTTGTGAAAGAGCAGGCAGCTCCCTCTGCAGAAGGTGCACAGCCGACCGCCCAGCCTCAGCCTGGGTGTGTGATTGCTGTTCAGGGCTTTGAGGAGGAAGGGCTCCACTCCTCTTGGGACTGCACGGTTTGTGCATCTTCTGCAGCAGCCCAGGGAGAAGGCCATTGAACGTTCTGTGAAACAAATTGGCTCAGAACCATCACACATTTAAAAAAAAAAAATCCAAATTTCCCTCTGTGAACTCTGACAGTCTCGCTGGTGTGGGTCGCAAGCTGATGTTGCTGTGTAGGTGGCTTTTGCTGTGTGCAGACAGTGGCCATGCTGCATGGGTTCTGGCAATGTGATCTAGCTGGTGTGTGTCTTAGTGGCCTCTGCATGAGTTCCGGTATCCCTTGCAGCCCCCTGTCTACCTCATTTGCATAGCGTGACTAGGAGAGGAGGGCAGTAGCCAAGTCCCTGCATTGTCCCTGGTAGTTTTCCAGGGAAAGGCCCCGTGAAGCTCCCCAGGCCCTGATTCTGACAGTAAGTAAAAACAGGCTAGAGGTTCACTGCCCTGTAGAAAAGTGGCCTTCCCTTATGCATATCCAGCTGAGGTAGAGATCCACACAGCTCCCCAGCAGAGAACCCATGGTAACAGATGAGAAGAGTCGATGAGGGGTCTTGCTGCGTTGTATGGTGGGGATTCTATCCCATGGTCTGTTGAACAGTGCAGACCCATCTCCCCTTTCCATGTTGGGCAAGATTTGAGCACAGGACTTGGTGAACAGGAAGTATTCAATCCTGCTCATTCGCTGACTCATCAAAAACAAGCCACCGAGTTCATGGTACCCAGACTGCACCATTAACATCAAACTAGAAAAAAAAAACAAGATGGCAGTCAGGGAGCAGGGATTCTGCACATGGGACCAGCCACATTTCCCTTCCCAAAGAATGCAAACCCACTGAAGCTAACTTGTCTTGTTTCCCCACCTCTAAGAGGAAAGTCCTTGTAAAACATGACTACTGTATATGATTAGTATCCTTATTTCATCCTTTTAACTCAGATTCTAAGAATCCCAGGTTGAAAGCAACCTAGTCATTTGCCTGTCATAGTTGTATGCCTTTGAACTGCACTTAAACCTGATTTTGAATTCACTCGATATAGACGCACAATAATTCCAGTAGATGGTGATTAAAGTATGGGTGCAGCCTGGCTGCAGTGTCTGGAGCATGCTCAGGGATGTGGTTGACAAGCTGAGCATGTACTGTGGGCACCATGGACTCTCAGGTACCTTGTGAAGAGGAAAAGCAGAACGTTTCTGGACAGGAAAGCCGTGCTCTTCAGGTTGACTGTGTGGGCTGAGGTCAAGAGAGGAGTCCTGGTACTTGGACGAGGTGCACAAACATCTTTAGGCTACTTTTCCTGAGAAGTGGGTACCAGAAAAGGCAAGAATGGCCTCCGTGAAGTCCTATGAGGAGCGTTTATTGATGTTCCTTCAGCCCAGAAGTAGTGTTGGCTCGGTGGTTCTCCAAGGTCTGTTAACAAAGCAGAACGAGAAAGCACCAACCACCCTCCAAGAGTCTGAGAAGCACAGAAGTTGTCAGGGTGGGCTGGAGAAGAAAAATACCCTAAGCTCCTGAGATTCAGGGCATTTATGTGATAAAAGGCCCAAACTTCTAAAAATATAGTCCTTAATTCCCTGATTGTCTTTTATGAACAGGAGACCATAATGAGTGGTGTATTCATATTTTGGGGTTCTAGTGGTGGAGAGGGACTTCCGTGTTCTTGGGGTAACACCGCAACCCCACAGACACAGCTAAGTATGGGGATGTGGCCCATGGCTGTAGGACATTGTCATCTCTCACACAACTCAAGGCTGGAACCCAAGAATTTGATCTCAACTGCCCCAGTGTTCTAATCCAATATAACCAACCAACTAGGTGCCTGGCAATTTGATAGGCATTCTCTGAATATGCTATATATAATGTGTTCAATTTCTCTAAAAGACAATTTGCACAAATGTTTCTTCTGCAAGCTGTCAAACTAAATGAAGGGCTAGCTAATGCCATTCCCATGTTGCCAGGAAAAATGTTTAAGAAGACCATCTACATCGTAGGGCTAATAATTGGACAGAGGCAGAGTGAAGCTAGGTAGCTCACAGGTCAAGGAACGAGGCTGACTCATTTAGGACTAATTAATGGTGGTGTGGGGGGGAAGGTGTTGATCCAGGTGGTTAGAGAGCTCAGTTAGTCAGTCAAGACTGAATCTGGATCTATGACCCCCCCACCCCCGAACACGCCAATACCCCTTCTTTTCTTGGTAAAAGAGAAAAACTGAAAGAACAAATTGTCCTTTCCAAGTCTCAAAGTGTACCATGTCATGGAGGGTTCATCTGTGGATGTGTCCCTGTTATATGAGATCCTAAGAAGTAGTCTGAGTGTTTCATTGAAACTTTGAGGGCTATGCTACTTTGGATGCAGAAGGGGTCTGGCCCTCCCCAGTAGAGACAGTGCTATGGGAGTGTCTCTTTCCCATAGAAATTTCATTCTAAGTCATCCAGGACTTGAATATGCCAAGAAAATGTCTGAGAACCCTGTGCCAAAATTTGCGTCATCTGGCAGACTAGAACCATAGAGCCTGCTTAAAACCCTGCTTTTTTTTTTTGATGGTGAAGGCCCAGGTTCAGAATCAAATGACTGAAAGTCCATGGCAAAGCGTAACTAGCTCATAGTATGCTTTTATTGAAACAGGAAACAGAACTCCAACCCCATTGGTACCTAGCTGGCCAAGCAAAACACAGGCTGGGTTTCAGCCCCTACTTGACCTTCAGCTGTCCTTGTACAGGAATTACACACACCACTGTACATGGTGGCCCTTGTCATATTTCAGAAAGAGCTGTAACACATAGTAACTGCTCCAGGTAGCACCCAGACATAGCCTCAGGCCAACTGAACCTCTTTGGAGAAAACCTAGTATAGGAGAACTGACCACCAAAGACAGAAGGTGTCAGAAGATCAAAGAAAGAGGTGGATAAATCTAGGATCGTACAGAGTGCAATTTATTAGGTATTTATGAACAGTGGCTTGGGTGACCCACATCCCACACCCAAGGGCAGGAGAAAAGGGTTTATATACTAAGCTAGACAATGGTGGCTTTGATCCACTGGAATGTACCTGGGCTTTCTCAAAAACTATTAACATGTCAAATATCAGTTAAGAAACAGTCCAAACGTCACTGGCCAGCACAAAATGCTTGGCTGACTATCTTAACAACTTTGTTTATCCTGTAGGGATTAGAATGTGTGTTAGAGTTTACCAGGCATGCATGCAAGATGGTGGTCACAACCAAGATGGCTACAGTCAGGTTGAGCTGGATCTCTTCATTAACCAGAGCCTATCCCTCCTTTATCCTGCTTACTAGGAAGTTTCCTTTTCCAGTGCTATGAAATATGAAAACCCCAGCAGTAAACACCTGGTGAGCCTTTTGTCTTGTCTTCAGGTTCTTCGGTAGGCATTACCGACTGGACAGGGTGTACTTTTCAAATGAAGGCCCAGTCCCTGCTGCTCGGTCAGTACCAACCAGCCTGCCAGTCTTTGCCGTCTTCCTGGTTTGTGGTTGACAGATGACATTGGGGACATGGAAAACCAGAACTGAAAAGCTTCTAGAGTCTACAGGGTCAACCACAGGCTATATGCTGGGGCCTCCCCAGGGCCTAACTCTGGAGACAGGACCAGGGGAAATGCTTGGGAGGAGGGCAAGAGGAAGCAAAGGGCCCTTTGCCAAGCCACAGTAGCAGCAATGTGATATTCCCTTCTTGGATGGCTGATGCCATCTGGGGAGGACTCCCAGCTGGGGAGGAAAAGCTAGATAAAGTCCTCTGTCCCTTGGGCACCGTCCCATGGAAGAAGCTAGAGTGTGATGGCAGTTAAGTTAGGAGAAATGGCATCAGCCTCCCTGGGCACCTGTGCTCCCTTGCATCCCCAGCTGCCCTGTTGAGAGGCATCAGCTCTAGCCCGGGGATGCAAAGGTGGGAAACAGAATTGCTGGTGCCTGAGCACATACTGTGGGCCATGGAGAAGAGAGGAGATGAGAACCAGGTGTTTGTCCACCTCCTGGCAGAACATGGAGGTTCATCTTTGCCAAGATGCTCCTTGGAAGTGCAGCAGCCAGGGCCCGAAACTAAGGCAGCTTCCGCATGTGACCAGTGGCATCTCTGTCCTGCCTGCCAAGGGAGCGGCAGGAAAATCAGATGGGGACAGGAAGCTCTGAGCGCCAGCTGCTTCTCCCCCCTCTCTCCCCTCCCCCCCAGCCTAAAGCCAAGGGACAGGTACTGAGAGCCCAGGGTCAAGAGCTCACCTACCCACCCCAGGCAGCTCTGCAGGAAGAGACTTCCAGCTCCAGGCTGGGTGTTGACCAGAAGCAGAAGTCTGGGGTGCCTGGCAGGGGAGGGAGGGGGCAGGCAACAGGGCCATGAACCCAGCTGTGGCTCCTTCCCCAGGAGTTGTTTTCCCCTCTTCCTCAGGATGTCGTGGGGAACGGCCAGAAAGCCCTGGCAGAATGTTTTCAAATACCTAGATGCAGCGGAGCCCCTGGAGGCTTTGACCTCAGTTGAAAAAAATCTTTTTCAGCAGCAAGGGAAAAATGGCTGAAAATTTTTACACAGGGTTGATTTTGATGCCAAATAACCCCTTTGGGATCGGAGATATTAATGCCAACCTCTCTCAGCTGCAGTGAAGCCCTAGTCCTGGCTAGAGATGGAGGTGGACCTCCGTGGTAAAATTCAGGAAGCAGCCCCCAGGCAGCGCGTCTGCTGGCTAACTGGGTAGCCTCAGGCGGATGACTAGCCCTCTCTGAAACGTGCTTTTTTTTTTTTTCTCTGTATAATGATGTGGATTAGATAAATTCTCTAGTCCCTTCTTCCTGGGGTGAGCTGCAGGTCTGTGCTTCTCTCTGCCTTGAGATTTCTGAGTTGAATGAATCATCCCTTAAGAACTGGAGAGAAGCTGCCTTCCTGCCCAATTAGCTACCTGATTCAGAAATGTCTGCCAGGCTTTGAGCCTGGAGAGAAGAGAACTGGTTCTATTTACAGACCTAGACAAGCACCCGGCAGGAGAACCGGGTGCCACAGGCTACCTACCCTCCAGGACAGGACCCACCTGGCAGGTGAAAATAGCCAGAGGACAGGGAGGGACACAAAGAACAGGACATGTGACACTGCCCTATCAATTGCCAGTTCTGGCCCCCACCCCTGTGGTCTGGATGCCCAGTGCTGTGTGGCAGGAGGGGAATTTTTGTCAGCTGGGCGGAGGGACAGGCCCCCAGGTGACTTCTGTGGAATCACCCCATGCATCGTGGGGCCTGGGGGTCCTATGAGGAAGGGAAGGAATGAAATGAGAGCTTTGGGAGCCTCGGTGTTCCTGCTGCTTACCTGCTACCAACCTTGCCGCTTCCCCAGGGAACCCTAGGCCAGCTGTCACTGTCCCGCATTAGAGATGAGGAAAGGTTATGAGTGACAGTGCTCATTGTGGTCAGTGCTCGGCGGAGGCTCCCCAGGTCTCTGTCCCTCTCTCTGTGTCCTGGTTGCAGGTGAGGTTTGGACAAACATATTTACTATTTTAGTTTTGTAGCTGAGAGAGGAAAACATAGAAGTCTACATTTTCATAAATGAACTCTAAAATGTAAAATGACAGAATTGGCGTGGCTGGTAGAACCCCGTGGTGAAGTGATTCTCCACGGCAGGGCGTGGGAGGGGTGAGATTTTTATTTATCAGAAAAGATCAGAGTCTGGTTGTCATGGAGGGGAGACCAGCTCCAGACCCTACCATTCCTCTTGGAAGAAGGAACCCCCAGCTGTTGCAGTGGACAGCTCAGTCTGTCTTCCCAAAGCAGCCAGAAATGCCCTTCCCTTCAAGAGTCCACCCAGAGAAAAACCCAGTGGTGATCCAGCCCCACTCCACATGCAGGCTCTGCGGGGAGCAGCTGCCCGCTGCCTCCCCCTGCTGGCCCTGCCTCGTCCCCCACCCAGGGCCCTCTCCTGCCTTCCCTGGACCCCAATGTGCCAAGCAGTCAAGTGAAAATCAAACTCTTCTGAGGCAGAAGGGCACAGCTGTGTGTTTACAGCCGCTGATTCAGATCCAAATCGCGTATCCTGCCAGTCTCCCCGCGAGGCAAGCTGGGGGCAAACTGTGTGTGTGTGCGCGCGCATGCCAGGTGGGGATCTATTTCGGGAGGTGACCCGCAGACCTTTGCTATCCATTGCCTCCTCCCCAACACCACTCAGGAAAGACATCCTTCCAGAAGGAGCTCTCCCTTTAGAAGTGGCCAGAGGGGTTGTGGGATTTCAGCCTGCAGCCTCCCTGGTACCTGTCCCCAGGCAGTCACACAGGAACGCGGGGGCTCCCATCTGGCCAGGGACAAGGCAGAGGGTGAAGGTGAATGCAGGATTAACAGCAGGCAAGGCGGACCACTTGGAAACAGGACAGCCATCTCTGCAGAGGACAGAGGACAGAATCCACCTCAGTCCTACAATAAGAGGCGTGAGGGAAAGACTCACACAGATGGGAGCCAGGCTGCTACGCAACCACAGGTCCTAGGAAGAGGACAACACAGCTAATGTCAACTCTGCCTGTTGCCCAAACTGGAGCGCTGAAAGGGAAGTCAGAGAGGTCAAGGTCAAAGGACCTGGAAGTCGAAGACCCCTGTGAAGTCCCCCCAAATGAGCCCCACAGTGAAAACAGCCAGAGTGCTTCCTTTTGTTAAGTCAGCTAATGAGACTCCCTGGTTCAGGGGGAGTCAGGAAAGACCACATTCTAGGAGGAGGACAGGGTCCATGTCCATAGGTAGATATGATCTGTAAGATGCTGCTCTGAGGCACAGTGGGATTTCAGCTCTGAGATGCTTTCCAGAAGGCCAATGAGGGTAAGGGGGCTTGCTCGTGGCTCCTAATGGATGGGAAGATGGGAGGAGGATGGGGGTATGCAGCTACCCTGGCAATGTCAGGGCCCACATAGCTGTGGTTCTGCACACTCCCTAACCACTCGGACTCTGTGCCAAATGGAAATGGGCCTTGTCAGAGTCATATTTGGGCAGGAACTCTCCAAAGCCCCCATGCCTGGCTTATTATAGGATGGTCACCCTATAATCGTATCCCTACTTCAGAAAATATTTTTGTGACCTATCATCAATGCAATAAGATTGAAAATAATGTCACCAGCTGCCCACCTCTACCACCCTGCCTTTGCCCATATTCAGGAAAAGAAAAATATTCACAGTGCTCTTAATCAATTCGTGTCAACCAGGAAGGCAATCTTTGATAGAGGGCCACAGGGGCCTACAACCATGGTCCTGCCTTCTCCAGGATCCTCTTTTGATGACTTGGATAGAAATACAAATATACCAAGCCTATTCCAAGATCCATGCCCCGAAGGTATTGCTCATGAGGTAGATAATGCGATTATTTTTGTAAAGCATCTCTTTCAGCTGGAATGATGGGTCAAAAACAGCCAGGTAAAATTTAACCAGATGAAATTGATGCTTAGAAATAATTCAACTTTACAATTATAGGATGGTGTTTGTAAGCCTTCACTGTAATCCAAGTTAAAAAATCAGTTGACTACAAGCTTAATATAAGCAAAAGCAGGATGAGGCCACTTTAAAAAAAAAAGCAATTTAGTTTATGATATTGAAAGCAGAATAATCGAAGAAGAGAAGAGAGTTCCCCTGCTCTGCACTAATCTAAGCTACGTGGAGCCTTGGTTTAAGCCCCCACATCCCTTTTTACCCAGGATTTTAATAAACTGCAAAAATACGGAAGTGAATAACTGGAGTGAGTAAAGGAACCGAGGAAGCCAGGTTACGAGAGACTGGAGGAGACAGAGATGTCTGGCCCCCCAGGCAGGCCGAATGCCCCCCTGAGGTCTATTTGCATTTGTCTTTCAGAGTGAGCGGACACTTCTGGATTGTTCCAGGGGGCAAAATTCTAACAAATGTGTAGATGATACGAGGAAAGTCACTGTACTAAAGAATGTTCTCACGGTAGCAACTGCCCTAGCCATTGCTACCCTCATAGCAGTGGAATATGCCACCCCACGGAGCAGCAAGGTCCCCAGCCTAACATTTAGAAGCTGAGTGGTCAAAGATATTGTCAAGCGGGTTTCGGCTCTGGATTCCATTATCTCTTCCGACTGGAATTCTATGCTGCATTAAATATTGTGTTCAGCAGTTTAGAAGGTATGGAAAAGGAGAGTGGATTCTAGGGAGGGAGTTGGCTGAGACTGGAGGAGGGGCACCCAGAGGATTCAGATGAGACTCTGCCTTCAGGGAGCAAAACCAAATGATGTCACACCGGAAGCAGGGGAAACTGTCAAGAAGTGGAATTACTGCCCTTCACATGTCATCCTTGCCTTTTCTCTCTCTCTCTCTCTCTCTCTCTCTCTCTCTCTCTCTCTCTCTCTCTCTTTTAAAACCATTTGCTGCTGCAGCAGCTGAGCCCTGGGCACCAGGGCTCTCTGCCCTGCATGCCTAAAAGGAGGTCAGCAAATAAAGGACACAGGCATCCATTGGCACAGGGAGACTGACCACAGCCTGCAGTGGCCATGTTCATGGGGCACCCTGGTGCTGGGTCAGAGGACGCCTGACCCGTTTCAGTTCCCATCCAGAAGGTTATTCTGTTGAAAGCACAAAGATGACCAAAGTCGGTTGCCTGTTACCCCATGCCACTTGCAGATTCCAGGTGGACAGGCTCCCATGTCAACCACCTCGGCCTGGCCAGGAACAGAACCTGCCCCAGAGGCCTCAGCCAAAAGAGGACTTGCCCTCCCTGGCCTCTGCTCCTCCCGGACCCTGCCTGGGGGACTCATCTTCAACCCAACTCCAGGGACGGGAAGTAAGGGCTTTCATGTCATATTCTTTTCAGCTGTCCTAGGAACCAACTTGATCGCGGATGACACTCCCGCCTCTCTCGGGCTTCTCCAGGGCTGCTTTCAGCTCATAGCAGGATTGTATAATTATGGTGATTACAGCGTATGGCTTTTTTCTCTCTTCATCTTTTGCTTTCAAATTCATCGGGGCCTCTTATTAAACATGGCGATCTTGGTAAAGTCAGCAAAGTTTTAATAAGACATTTTTAAAAACGAAAGAAAGCCCCCATCAGAGTTGATGGTTACTGTGTTCTCTCAGACATTCCTTTAAAGCCCTGTCAGATGCAGTTAGTGCGTGGGTCTAAAAAGGGGGAGAAGGGGATACAGGGGACACCTGTACTTATCTGCAGGGCTGCAGAAGCATCATATGCCATGCCTCTGACCTTTCTCTTTTGCACCAAGAGCATGGTGCATGGAACCCCCGTGCCTAATGGGAACAGACAGACTGTCAAGCAAGGACAGGACACCCGGCCTGACCATCAGAGCAGATTAAGTGGAGAAATGAAGACGAAGCATCCAATACAAAACTCAACCCAACCTTGTGATCTACAGCACAAGTTGTAGGTGGATTCTACCCTGGATGACGCTGGAAGTTTCCAGGGCTTCCATCTCTCTACTAGAGAAAGGAATCAACCAGCAGCCTGTGTGGATCAGGATCCAACAGTCCTGTGGTTGGTGGAGGCCTCCTTGGTAATGATATGGCTTTAGACCCCATTATTTACTCATCCTCAATCATAGCTTTCCTGAATAATTCCTAGGTCTATAGGACATCATGCAGACCACCAAGAAGGAGTGTGAGTTGGGTGATGGCCACCAGAGCCCCCCCATCTGCCCCCCAGCAGCTTTGTCCATGTTTGGTGTCAGAGTTCTCATCATGTCCATGTTCCCCAGGGATGAAAGAGGCAACCGACAGGGAGGGCGTCTTGTTCCAGCAGGAGTGTGTTTTTGAGACACCCCTGAATGGGCCACTCTCATGGGTAGCTGCCCTAAGCCACCTAGATTGTTCCTTACCTTGACTTGTCGCCAGTTACCTGCAGTTTGTGTCACCAAAAAGAAAGGAGCTGGGTTGTGACGGAGCTGCCTCAACCACCTCGAGCCAAAAGTCAAAAATGTGACTACAATATACCCCCCAAATGCAGTCACCTCCACTACTAAAAGTGACCTGCTGCTTTGCCTCCTGAGAACATTGTCCCTTTCGTGCCCACAGAAATGCAGACAAGTGAGCTAAGTTAGAGACAGGCAGCCCCAGTGGAATCCCTACCTGTCCACCTGGCATTGGTATAAGACCCTGGGGACAAGTCGCTCACACGCCTACTGCATGGAGTACATGCCAGCACTAAAGGAAAACATGACAGTGTTAACTGTCACCTCTTGGGAGCTCACAGTATTAGACCATGTCGTGCTGAACTTATAGTTCCTTTTTTTTTTTTTTGGTGGTTCTGGGGATTGAACCCAGTCCCTGAGCTATATCCCTAGCCCTTGGCTGGTTCTACTCCAGCTCTTCCTCTTAGTTGTATGACATGAGCAGCAACTCAAAGCCTTAGTTTCCTCATCCATAAAAGGGACATAGAGCAAATGATGATGTGGGAAAAAATTACATAACGTGCTTAGCAGACTTTGCAACGTATGTGCTCAACAAGTGTGGCTCTTAGTCTCATTTTCATCATTATGATGTCATTTGCAATCCAAGCTTAGCTTGTTGTTGTTCCAACAACACTCTGAGAGGTGGATATCACTGTATTCATTTTTTGCAGTTGAGGATGGGCAAGTGGGTATCTCATTATGACAATATGTACAAAGTGCATTTTTACAATGATTGACGTGGCAACTACTCAATATATGAGAGCTACTATTACTGTCCCAGTTTACAGTTGACTCCGAGAGCTAGTTTCTCTGTTTTGCTCAGGAATAGGGGGACACTGGTGCCCAGCAGGCCAGCTTTTGTCCTATGACTGATTTCTCATGGCCCCTAAGCAAGTCTCAGGTAGCCTTGGGAGCTGTAGATCCTATCAACCTGGAAAATAGAAGAACCACGGGTAAAATGTTACATATGTTGCTCGCCAGGAACTGGTATTTGGCCTCCTACTTAGGTTCAGGATTCTGTGAAGCCTTCTGCTTCCAGACACAGATCATGAATGGTTCTATCCATGATAACAGCATAAAATGCAGTTTTCCAATTGTAGCCCTCTGTATGACAGCCCCATTCCCAGGAACGCTGGCCTCTCAACTGTCTGCCTGCCTAGAGCCACCCTGGGCAATCTAATCTCACTAAGTCCAGTTGCTCCCTCTGCCAGATAAACAGAGGTTTCTATTTTTTTTAAGCCACTTATTACATAGCAAGGTTGTTGGAGGAATTTGAAACAAGTGACAGGGGATGCTCTGAAATCTCTCAACAAACCAGACCCCTGGTGTGTGTACTCCTACTGCCTTCAGCACTGACAGAAACAGCAGAAAGGCCATTTGCACTGAAACGAGTGGCTTTCTCCTGGGGAGAATTTAGTTTTTGAATATGTATTTTGAGTAAATGCTTTAAGTTTGTAGTCAAAGATCATAGAAGCTGATGTAAAACCCCATAGCCAATCACGTGGCTGCTTAGGCAACTTGCATGAGATGCTTACGTGAGTACCCGTGGTGTGAACATGCACATGAGCGTGTACATCTGTGTATATACCTGTGCACAGGTATGTGCACAGGTGCGTGTGCCACCTGCCTGATACACACCTGGTGTTCAGTGTATGGGAGGTGTGTCGCCATACACTGCAGAACTGCATGTGCCTCTGCTTGGACTGCATGCCGCTGCAGCCGTGTGCCGGGGCAGGGGCTCCTCTAAAGCCACAGGTCTTCATGGTTTCAGCTGGATAAGTTATTCTTCACTTCCCTTCCCCAAAACACAATTGCCTAGTGCTGCTGGCGCAGAGTCAGAATGGCCGCTGCATTTCACCCCCGAGGTGGCTTCCTTCCAGCAGTGGGTGAGTGATCCCGGCGTCCGCACGCTCTCTAACCTTGGGGATCCTTCTGCATAGAAGGTGCTCCAAAATCCAGCAGAGATGATCTGTCTGTCTGTGGCCTTGGCTCTACCTACAGCTCCTGTTCTCATCCCATGGTCCCACAGACAGTCAGCGGTACCCATTTCTTGGTGTCTCTATTTTTTTCTGCCCAATTTTGCATTCATGATTTTTTTCCTTTGGAAGAAACAAGGAGCTGAGGAGGGTCCAGAAACAATGCCTGTCCTAGGAACAGCGTGCAAATAGCACGTTAGTTATTGATCCTGTTGATCACGTCTTCAGATTTTCATTCCCTAGCAGAAGAAGACAGAAATGCCCACTTCCATTCAACAGCAGCATCCTGAGGCTTTGTCTCCCAGCTAAATCTTCCCTTTCTTCTTGCTCTGAGAGCCCTGGGTTAAGTCCTGCAAGAAACCTCACATTTCTACATACTAGACCACCAGCAGGGAAGAAAGCTGAGAAACTGCCCATCCACTGTCCCACAGGGACCCAAAACATCTCAGCAACATGTGGAAAGAATCTGTAGGGAATAGGGAAGTAAGCAAGTTCTCTCTGCAGCTAGGAATCCCAATGACTCAGACCCAAGTGTCGATCCAGGCATCTCGAAAATGCTGTTCAACCTGTTCCCTGATTTTTTTCAGTTACAAATGCATGTCTCCTGAATGCATCCTGGTGGTAGGAAGGAGAGGGAAATGAGCCAGTGCTCTTTGCAAATGCATCCTAATGAACTTGAACATTCACTTCCCTTTTTTGGAGGGCAGTGGGCAGGGGGGTCAGCAAGTTGACTGCCTGTGCTTTCTAGCTCTGCCTTAGCTAACTTAACCAGGGGTCAGTGCACATGTTTGCAGGATAGGATAGAGTTAGAATCCTCATAGGTCCCTTGGAGAATTGTGGGCTGCCAAACAAGTAACTTTCTTTAGCTGTAATGTCCACAATATCAAATAACTAAACTTCAGCTGCACACTCTCCTGTAGTCATAGTCAAGGGTTACTTAGTTGGGGGAAAGTAGCATCAAGTTGTTGCCAATAGCAACACAGTCATGTGTCTCTTTTCCTTGAGTCTTTTCATCTTGCCTAATTTGGAGTGAACCAGCACTTAGATGCCGAAGTACATTTGGAGAGGAGAGAGGAAGAGGCAAGCATTGTGTGGGCCACATGCGGGCATGCTACTGAGGGGCTCTGCAAGCAGAATGCACCCCTCCACTCCCAAGGCCACTAAGTATTGACTGCAAGCTGAGGGTAGAAAGGGCAACAGGGTTTGTGCAGTTGGGACAAGTGGAAGGAGAGAAGAGAGATCGGGTGGAAAAGTGGGCATTTTCACTGCAGGAGATGCAGAGTAGTGGGGACATAGAAAGGCACAACTTGGGAAGGAGGCCTGGGAGTCTGTGCCTGGGCATTCTGCCACCAATGTAGGGCTCAGCTGCTGAGCCCTTGCCACTTCTGGCATCCCTGCCTGGTTCCAGATTTGTCCCTGCACAGCTGGAGAGACCAAGGAGGAAGATCTATCATAATTGACCCAAACTGACAGGCAGAAGTTAACCTCGGCAAAAAGTCCTGTGAGTGGTGAGGCCGATGCGGGCAGGAGTCAGGGATCAGGAACACCACCCAGGGAGGACGTGTCCCCGAATCAGGCACTTGACCTAGAATAGTTTGAAATTGGGTTAGTTCTAGTTGCAATAAGGCCACTCTGCCTGGCCCACCTTGGAAAGGTACATGTCATACCTGCTTCCTGTCCTGCCTGGGAGGATAACTAGGGAAGATCCCAGAGGCAGCGGGCACTAGTAACACAGGGCGGTAAAGAACAGCAGCTTTCCCTGACCTGCCCAGCAGTCCCTGCTAAAGATCTGTGTGCACTCCGCCACAGTGACCTGCAGCCCAGCTCAGTGCTGTGACCAGAAGCTCCTTTCACCAGGCTCATAGCCAGAAGGGGGCACCTCCCCTGTCACAGGCTTTCCAAATGTGGTGAGAAGCCCCAGGCAGAGCAGAAGCTGCCTGAGATGGGCAAGTGTGCTCAAGAGCTAAAATCTCTTTCTCACCCTGCATTGCCCAAAAGCTGGCACAGTGTAGGTGGGCCAGGGAGAGATCTTAAACCCTGAGTGTTTCCATCTTCCTCCTCCCTCAAGTTGAAGCCCATGCAAAGCAGGTGAAAGACTTCACAAAGGCCAACCACCTCGGCTTGGCCACAGCTAGCTGTCTGCTCTCAGGCAAGTTCCTGGAGGTGTATTTGAGTCTGTTTCTCGTGCACTTAGTGGGATTAAAGGAATATTTAAGCAGCAGGGGTGTTGTGGACATTAGCTCAACTGTTTGTCAAATGCCTTTTTGCTTGACATGCAATAGCTGCTCAGAGGTCAGTCAACTGGCACCTGTCAGCTAACCTGTGTCCCTGGTGATGGGACCATCCCTATCCTGCTGTCATCAAGGTCTAGAAGATTTGAAGAGAACACTTGCAAAGGGAGGTACACAGGATATCAATGTCACTCAGTTGGGGAAGAGTAAGAAATTCAAAAAATAGGTCCTGGGGGATAAGGAGATACATTGGTCCTTTTACATTAATTCAGATAGGAGGGCTGGCAACTTGCTTTTACTAAGTTTAAAATTTTAAAATAATAATAAAAAAAATCACTGGTAGGTATTGGAGCAAGGTATCTGAACCTGCTTAGGGTCCCAGTGACATTTTGTGGGGAAATTGCTTTCAGATAATGTGACTTCCAGGCAAATTCCATATTCCTACCATTTATATGGCAAGGGTTGTTTATACCACTCTACATATGATGGGCTGTTTCAAAAACAACCCATGAGTTTTATCTTGATTCTCTTTCTTATTTTAAAAGACAGATTCAGGTTTACGTATACGTGAATATATAGTAATTTTTTCAGCCAGTGAAGTTTCTGTTATTAATTCAATTTTCACCATCCCTTGATTTTTTTTTAAAAAAGGGGTGTTGTTTTATGTTTGTGCTACATCTTTTAAAAACTCAAATAAAGAGAATATTTTAAAACAAAATAAAATGCCCTTCAGCCCCTGAGAGAGATCAGAAGGCTTGGTGAGGACCCAGGAGAAATACAGACCCCAGGAATGAATCTTGCCACAGGGCTTCCGCCCGACTCACTGCTATAAGGCGAGACAGCCAGAAACACCCGCCTCTCCCTTCTGATGCTGCTCTGGCCGAGCTCTGCTGTGGATCAGCCGTGTGTCATGTCTGACTTGTCCCATTACCCAGTTTTCCCATTTCATCCACACCACCTTGCTTCACAAGATGAGTAGGGGGTGATGGGAGATGGAGAGTTGGACACGTTTTGCAGCAATTCTGTATTAAGTATGGATTTTCCTGCCCCCTCTGCCAGAGTTCCTTAGACCCCTAAACCATCCCAAAAGGATGTCCCTCTCTCTCCCCAGTCTTAAGCATCACGGAGAAAGGAGATGCCATAAGCCTCAGACTTACCATTTAAACTGTTCCTTTCGCCTTGCTCAGCGGGGAAGGGACACCAGGAGCACCAACCCTCAGAGAGTCACCTGATGAATTTAGGCAGGTCTTTGTCTTCTCCCTTCACCTTCTGAACTCAAGCCAAGACTCTTACCTCTCTGCCTGGCTCTTGAGTTCCAGACTGCTGTCCTCAGCTAGCCCTTCTAAGTCGGTACTACTACACACGCACATCCTTTATGAATGTGAGCATGATCTAGCTACTCATAGGTCACCTTCAAACTCCTTGAAAGGAAAACCCATCTCCGGAGCCTCCCAATATTTGCCTGATGAAGTCACTTGGTGAGCCCTATTCAGCAAAACACCTTTTTTCATTAGCATGGATGGAAATTCCTGGGCCTCACACCAGGGGGATCCGTGTGGATCAGAGGAGGCTAGAAATAGTGTTCCAAATTAGTTTTGTTGCAAGTTCTAGTTCCCGTAGCAGAGGAATCTGGGTTACTCCCATCCTGGAGGAGAAAGCACTGAATTTCTCCAAAGGCAAAGATGGGCTCAGCAACTGAAAAAGAGTAAGAAGTGGGAAGTTCCCAGGCAGAGATGTGACAGCTGGGATCCCCCTCCCAATCTTTCTTTCCTCCTTTTGAGGTGTAATTACATACGGTAAAATGCACAGATCTAAAATATATGGTTCACTGAATTGGACAAATGGTTACACCCATGTGATCTACACCCTATCAACTTAGAAAATTCCCTCCTGCCCCCTTCCAATCAGTCCCATCCCTTTTCCCTAGAAGCAACCACAGTTGATTTCTATCCTCAGAGTTGCTCAGATTTTGACCTGATGCATTTGAGTTCTGTCTCTTTGGTCTTGGGTCATCTGAACAAGAGAATCTCATCAGCAGTTCCAATATCTTTATTCCCTTACCATTGAAAAGGGTTCTCGCTGAGCCCCTAGTGTTTGGCTCTGCTGCCCCCAGTATGCCATCTGACCCCCAGGGCTACTCTCTGAGCCCAGTCCTATCCCAGTCCAAGAGTTTAGCACCAGTCTCGCAGGTAAGTAAGTGGCGGAAGTTCTTGGTCACGGGGATTGTGCATGCTTTGTTGATTAATATCTGAAAAACGCAATGCACAGGGCCACAGCATGTCCAGCAGCATGTTGATTTTCCTTAAAGCCCTGCACAAAAGGGAGCAATTCCTTTTGTGTGTTTCCTTTCAGAAACAAAGGATTCCATGATCGCCTTCTTCCAGGCTTCTAGCCATCGAGATGGCCACAGAGCTGAAATGATTAGTCAGTGTGGAGGGTGGGAATTGAACGTGTGGGTGTTTGTAAACCTAGTACTAAGCCCTGTGGTCCATGAAATTGAAGGATCCCAAGTCCTATTGGATTACACTTTGCCAAATGTCTCCAAGGTGAAAAGCACTTTGACTATATGCAAAGCTTTGGTGTCTCTGGAATGTACCTTCGGCAGCTCGGTTCTTAATCACCGTATATTTTTTCACTTGGACAAAGCCTGCCTGCTAATAGCATTTTCTACTGCACTCAGCTGCTTCATTCAGCGACACCAAGGCCCTGGGCTGAGCTGGCTGCAGTTTCCTGGCACCATGACCCATTCCCAACTGACCAACACTGAGGAACATCATGCATTCACACCCTGAAAAAAAAAATGCTCCCTCTGTAGCTGTGCAATTGCCAGACACAGGTGGAGTTACCTCTCCCCTTCCTGAGCAGTTCTTTTAGAACCATCCAAACTGGAGGCAAGGATGGAGGAGAGGGGAAGGGAGAAAAGAGCCCTAGGAGTGCAGGCAGTACCCTCCTGTCTCTGAGCAGAACAGGTGCCTCAGGAGCTGCCTGCAAGCCCCCAGGGGGATATCCACTGGGGCAGCTCATCTCTGAGCACAGGTAGCCTCTGCTCAGATTTCCCTTTGATCCCTGAACACTACGGGAGACTCCGCTCTTCAGAAGGGAGGCTGCTGCTGAGCTAGTGGGATTGCAGGATCTCTTCCCCCAAAGCCCTGGGCCAGGCATCTAGCCATGCCTGCGTCCTGCATGATTAACTGCCTCCCAGCCCGAGCCTGCCCTCACTCACCCAGGAGGTCACAGTGTAGCCAGTAGATTGCAGCTGGGCTGAGCTGCTTCCCAAGCTGCCCGGAACCCTCATGACCTCCATCTTTAGCAGCAGAACTGGCATTTGGTAAATGCGTGAGTGCAACAGTGGGGAGAGGGAGACAGAAATGCCAAGCCACAGCACCTGGATTGATGAGAGGTTGGGAGCAATCTCAGGAGTGGCCCCTGGGCTGGTCACCTGCACCATTCACTTCTGAAGTCCTGGGAAATAGAAATGGGGTGGGGGAGGGGAAGGCAGTTACAGGCTGGCCACAGGTCTTTGGAGTCAGCTGTGAGGCTGAGCTCCTGGACTATGGTAGGAAAAGATTAATTAGCAACTCCAAGCCCAGCCCAGCCCTGTCTGTGAAGCTGGGAGGAGTTAAGGTCAGGGGTGCCTCTGGGCCAAATTCACCTAGAACAGATAGACACATCATCCTTCAGAAATAAAATATCCAGCCCCCTCTCCAGCCAAAAATGACCTCACTAATGAGGCTGGAGCTGCAGTGAGGGTTTGGGCAACTAGTGAACCTGATTTTCCTTGTTTCTAGGCTTTGAGCATACATATTGGCAAAAGACACTTATTCAGAAGAGTTGGAGATTTTTCCCCCATATCTGCCAGTTAAATCAGAGTCCCAAAAGCCATGTATAGCAAGCCAGAACATACATATATTTGGGTACACACTGTGTTGTTTGTGGTCCTGGTGGAAGATAGTTGGGAGAAGAAGGAGGAGTTGGTATTAGGGGTCTAGCAATAAGCAGGACCCAAGAGGAAAGCAGAATTCTTAGGTTCCTTTCATAGGAGCAGGGACGGGATGAGTGATAGGGGATGGAGGAGCTCACCCCAGGAGGTCCCTAAACTCACTCTGTCCCAGTGAGGACCCCCGAACACCTTCCCATACTTCCTGTCTTCGGGCCTGCACCAGGAAAGCACCTTCATTCCCAGGTGGACCAGCTGGATGACAAATGCCTCACCCCACACTCCATGTAAGAAAGGTCACTGAAGGAGTGCCATTGATTCCAGGGACTGGAGGGGAGGCCTTCAAGGCCAGCCTCTGCCTTCTAAGAGCTATTGTGGTACCTAACCTGCCGTAGACAAAGAAGTAGCCATCCTGCTTAAAGATTCTCAAAGACTGATACAAAAACCCTCCAGGATTTTTTAACAATCTGATTTAAAAAATCCTTAGCCTAGTATAAACGTACCCTGCTGCAGGCTAAGTTTAGTGTATTTTAAGATTCAGATAAGGTTGTTGATGGGGAGTGTAGGCAATTTCTTTCTTTTCTTAAGATAGGGTGAAAAATGAAAAGTTTTCGTCTCACTGGCAAAAATAGGGAATGAAAGAAAGGGGTGGGGGAAAGAAGAAAAGAAGAAGTAGATGCAGGTTTTCCTGTAGCTCCCGAGGGCAGTTAGTTCTGTTTCTGTCTAAGCACCCATCTGTGCCATCAAAATTCTCAGCCAGCCTGGCCGTGTCCCTCTGTGGAGACCTAAGCCAGATGACATGTTGTCCTGCATCCAGCTAACTCCAAGCCTGTGTTGTTCATTTTTAGATATGCCCATTATCCATCAATTCATCAATCAGCAGGTTTATTGAGTACCCTACCAGGCTTCACAAACCTGATCAATTTTTTTTAATTACATCCAGCTTACACGCAGCCAAGCCCAGTCATCTAGATGAGCTTCCACACCCTGCTTGGAAATGAACACGAGGAACTGCTGGCCCCTGCAATGTCACGACCAAGCCCCACAGCCCTTGCTGACAGGGGATGGTCTGCTACCCTTTGCAGATGGCGATGGTGTCGCTGACCCACTGTCAATACTATGATGAGTTTTGCGTATTCTCCTAGACGCGTGATCTATCTGCTTGGGTCCGGCCCCACTGTCTGGACCTCTGCCCAATGAGATATAGATTTCTGAAGAGGGTGGGCCAAGGAACAGGTGCAAACTCTGTCAAGGGAAGTAAACAGCAACTGATCCTCGTTCATCTGCTCAGCCTCCCTTTGGTGTCCTGAATCCCCTCCCAAACCAGAGGCTCCTCAACCATGTCCTCAGGACATATAGACATTTGGACTCTCCAGGACATCTAGGCCTCATGCACTGGGCCTCATGGTCTAGTGTATTATCTTAGTTTTTGAAAGGAATGGCCACATAGGTTATAAGCAGAGACTTATAGGCTTCCTGACATGGGGCCAGCAAACTCAGCCTCTGGGTATCACAGGTGGAGAGTTGAGACCATAAGGAGACAACAGGAGTCCACTGTCCTGGGACATCCAGTGGTTCTGAGCCTCAGCAAATGCCCCTGTCATTTTCACAGCCCCAGAACCCATCCCCAAGAGGACCCAAAGCTTGTGTCTATCCTACATTTCAAGCAGGATTCATAGATCTTCTGTGTTCCCAAGACTAGTTAATTTATTCATTTCTAAGTCACCCAGATCCATAACCACCATTTATTTGGATCAACCCACCCTTCCTGATCTCAGTACTCCCTAATCCACCTTTTCCTCCTATCCTGCTTAAATAAAATCAAGTTCAGGGGCAGCCCACAAGCATTAAGAGGTGCTCTACCCCAGGGTTTAAATGCCTGGTTCTTTGGTAAGTAAAACTTCTACACTCCCCAAAAGTACCAGCCACACACCCTCACTCCCTGAACCTGCCCTGCAGTCCTGGCTTTTCCAACTGTCCCCAGTTAGGATTCCCATGCTAGAGACCCCAGTCAAACTGGTCAGTCGGGTTGGTGAGTTGTTTGGCCTCTATGGCTTGGGCAGCAATTAATTCACCTGTCTGGCTCTCTGTCTCTGTCCCTCTGTGTGTGCGTGTGCACCTGTGCGTGCCTCTGTGCCTGTCTCTCTGCAGGGAAAGTCGCTGGCGGGCAAGCGCCTCACCGGCCTGATGCAGTCCTCCTGAGTGTCCCCACCACAGGGCCAGGGCCCGGGCCCTCAGAACACACGGGCAGGCGGCGGCGCTCCACATCTGCGGACAGAGTTTCCTTGCGGGGAGATTTGGTCACTGTGAAGGAGAAAGAGTGAGGGCCATGGAGGGCGATGGTGGGGAGACTTGGTGGGTGAACGGGGACACCAGGAAGCGTCCACAGACCTGGGCCAGCAGGGAGAGGCTCCTGTTTACACCCTCTTCCTTGTACAGTTGTGCGCCAACACTCTGTCGACTTGGAGGCCCTGTTTCTAACTGAGTCAGGAGAGAGCAGCTCATGGGATTCCTGTCCGACTATCACTTGAGATTATATTCTTATTATCCTCACTCCTCCTGCTGCCTGGGGGAGTCACACCCGCCAGCACATGCAAGAGGAGCCAGTGGACCCTGGGCACGTCCAGTATTATGCATCGCCCCTCTCTGGTGCCCCCACAGGGTGCACCTTCGTCACAGCCACCATGACCCACCCCAGCCCCCCACCCCGACTCTATGGCCACCTGGGTATGACCAGCCAGCACCAGGCACAGCTCCCACATAATATGTGCGGATCCTGTTTTCAATGCGAAGGCGACCTCACCTCACGTGCTTTCCACCCACTTTGAGACCAACTTTCAAAGAGGTCTCCACGGGTGCGGTGGCAGCGCTTGGGTCCCCTCAGATGTCTCAAGGGCCCAACACTGGAGGATGGGAGAGCACTGGTGCAGATGGAAGAGCGTGTTAATGAACAGCCATGGAGGTTCTGATGACCATCTTTTAAGAAAATTATTATTTCATTTTTCCTGTCTTTGCACCCTCGCTCCTTGGTTTGTTCCCTCACATTTTACTTAAAATAAACACGGCCGTGAACTTCAGGGGCCATTGGGATTCTCCCCTCTGGCAGCCTCAGGTGGAAGCTGGGAGGGCTCCGGCCCGGGAGGTGGCCAGATTGAGACCTGGAAGCCCCTAGATGGTGGCATTCTGGTAGGCACAGCCAGATCCTTGCTGGGTCAGGCGTCAGTTGTTCCTGAAGCTTCGGCAGAGTGTGCTATGGCAGGTCCAGGCCAGGGCCACGTGGTTCCCTTCCCAGTCTCAATCTGAGGGCCAGCCAGAGCACCCTGTTAAACAAAGCCTGTCTATCTAGGAGAAAGCAAAGTCTGAGAAAGATCCCCTGGGTTCCTTGTGTGAGTGTGCATGTGTGTGTGTGCACGCGTGCGTGCGTGTGTGCGTGCGAAAATGACTTTGCCAACGTGGCTGTGAGGACGTGTATATAGAGCACCAAGTCAGGTGCCTGACACATAGTAGGTGCTTAGCAAATGGTAGCTAATACTGTCATCGTCGTCACTGTTGTTATTGTGATACCCACGAGACCTCGGGCAGAGCTGTATTGAGCAAGCTGTTTCTGAATTCAGACACTCAACCACCCCTACCTGCTACGACGATCCTCCTTTGATCTATTTTTGGCCACAGGTGAAAAAAAAAATCTCCCTTGGGAGTGTATAAACAGAAAACATAGAAGGAAAAAAGTGATCCTTGGTGTTTCTTTACTCATGCAGGAAAATGCACCAGCTGGTGACCAAAGGCTCATTGGATCGCCATCCCAGCCTTCTGGGTGCTTCCCTATGACCCATCTTTCCAACCCCCGACCTCCTAGTCCTGTCTTTATCTGCTTCCACACAACCCTGTCCCCAGACCCCCACTCTCCCATCCCTCACAGTAGAGCCATCAGGAACATTAGGAGTCTCCATTATGGGGTATCCTCACGGGTTCTTCCCTCCCGGCTGTAGTTCTTCTCTCTTCAGATACAGGAAAGTAGAAAGATGACATGTGTGGGGTCCTGAGAGAGTTTTCAAAGGGGCAAGACAGACAGAGATTCTCGGTGGGCACACCCACACTCTCAGCACCAAGCCCGGCACTTTGCAGATACTTGGTAACTACCTGAGTAAATGAATGTGATGAAGCCTTATCTCAATGACAGGATCTCAAAAGGGGCCTCTTTCCACTTTTTTTTAAATCCCCTTTTTATTTATACGCACTTCCTGTTTCAGAACAAAGTTATGGTCCAAGTTCATTTGCACCCCACATTGTCCCAACTGTGCTGATAGGGAGGCGTGTGGACAAGGAGGGTTCCCAAGCAGTGGGCACCTTTGTACCTTCAGTTATTCAGGGGAAGGGGTCTGGCTGCCTTCTGCCCCACCCCCCCACAGGCTGCAGAGGACATCCTAGGTCAGGCTGCAGACACACAGGGTCGGCTTCCTGGCCATGACTTCTGCGCCCCTTCCTTCCTCCCAATTCTTTACTGTTGCTCCTGAGCTATGCTGGCCTGAGAACTGACCTTCACCATGGAGGACCCTAAAGGGCCCATCCAGAGCCAGATGGACTGTGGCCCTGAGATGGAACAAGCTCAAGGATTCTAACTACTTTGGGGACATCCAGAGGGGAGGACAATGACAGCAGAGGCTCCACAGAGGTGAGGATACCTCAGATGGATTC
This sequence comes from Urocitellus parryii, assembly GCF_045843805.1. Classification (NCBI taxonomy): domain Eukaryota; kingdom Metazoa; phylum Chordata; class Mammalia; order Rodentia; family Sciuridae; genus Urocitellus; species Urocitellus parryii. The sequence continues at coordinate 29,527,202 of NC_135536.1, read as the reverse complement.
AAACCCAGAGCAATAACCCCCTAATCCTCACCTTTTTTTTTTTTTTTTTTTGGCAGAAGCAGGCATGGTCCTGCGACCACCACCATATGTGCTCCTCAGTAGATCAAACAGGGGAAGGAAGGAAGTGGGGCAGGCTGCTTCACCCAAGTTTGCCAGTCCAAGGCCAGCCTACCACTCAGACCTTTTAATGCAAGGATTTAGAAAATCGAGTCTTGGCCAGTTCCCCATTGGTCTGGTGGACATGGCCAACATTCCAGGCTAGGTTAGAGGTTTGAAGGTAGTTCTGTAGCCAAGCAGATTCTCTGTCCCATCCTGTCCCCTAAAACCACCTGAGCTTCCCTGTCTGGGCATGGCCTCTGAGCCTAAGATGCTTCCCCCTGAGGGTTCGAAGGGTAACTATCATTTTGATGGACCATGGCCAAAGTATCAGGGCAGCCTTAGCAAGTGACCACCAACCCCTCTAGGCAAGACACATGGGCCCCAGGGATGAAACATCTGAATGAATTAACCTTCCCTGCCTGGGAAGAGGACAACAGGTATAAATGCCCAGTGGCAACCAGATGGCCTGACCCAAGCAGCTGGAACTCTCTAGGTCGGAAGAAGGCTCCTGCTCTCCCAGAAAGTGATGTCCCAACTTTGTCCTCCTGGGAAGGTGTTACAATACCCCAGAGGCCCAGCTGCCAACGCAATTGACTGGGCCTGGGTTCCAGGTTCTCCACTGCTGAGTGGTCAGTACCAGGCCGACACCTCAGAAGGGCCTCTTGCAACTCTGGGTTGCTAACTGACTAGCTGAACAGGTAGGGACATGCTCAGGGGCTCTCCCCTATCAGGATTCTTGGTATGTTCAAACTACCTCACCAACAGGACACTGACCCAGGAGCCTGCCTCCCATCTGGCTCCCTGGCTGGTTTTTGGAAATGGATATTTTTCCTAAAATGCATCCCTCCTGATCTGTTCCAAATGCACAGGCTTCAAAAGCCACCACCAGGAAGCCTTCCCAGAAGGTAGAAAGGACTGAGGGTTATTGGTCTTTGGGTCTTGCAGAATGTAGAAGCTGGGAATCCCTGGGCTGGGGGAAAATAATGTGCCATCACTAAAAAGGATCTGGCTGAGATGAATGTGTAGCAAGGACCATGAAATAGTCAAACAGTGGCCAAATTAATCACTAATAACTCGCCACAGGAACCTCTGAAGGGAGGCCTGTGCTCATGTAACCATGGCAACAGCAGACGCCAGCAACTTACTCATTAGTGCCACCCAGTAATAAGGCATCCCCTGGGCAAGACCAGGGGCCATAAAGTAGCAAAGTAGCAAATGTAGCAATAAGGGGCCCAGGGCCCCAAAGGGGCAGGGCCTAAATTACTAGGGCTCAGCCCTCTCCCTAGCCCCTGTAAGGGCTCAGAGCCAGCTGCTGCCAGCTGTCTGGGGAGAGGAGGCCCTGCACACCCCAGGGCCTGACCTGTATTCTATGCCCACTTACTGCATGATCATGGACACATCGGAATGGCCTCTTCATAGTGCATGTGGTTCTCATTAGTTTATTTTTCTGGAATTGGGGGATTGGACCCCAGAACCAAACATGCTGGTAATAGTTTTAAAATAAATGACTTGAACCCACTACAATCTAGCTAACTCTGTGTGACTCCTTGGTTTGGCTGTTCATTGGGCAGGATTTGTTTCTAAGGGGAAAAACAAAAATCTACCATTCCTCTCATCCTCTACCGTGCCCCGTTATCACATGTGTGGGCTCCTATGCAGAAACACACACACACACACACACACACACACACACACACACACACACACATTCTGTTTCCCTCTCGCTCCCAAGGATGCTAGGCAGCTCAGAGAAGCCAGATCACTCTGCTAGGTTGGAATAGCAGCGTCACCAGAAGGTTGAAGCTCCTACTTCCACCAGGGTGTCCCTGGCTGGGTGGTCTCCGTGTCCCACTGTCTTTGCTCAGGTTCAAAACCCAGTGGCCACTCTGACACCACCTTGAATAAAGTCTCGGGATTGAAGTCCATTGCATACAGACGGTGCTCTTTATGGGGAGTCTTGGTTTCCTGAGCGACAGACAATCTCATTTCCCGCTAACACCAAAGCAGCAGGACTCCGAGAGCCTGAGAGTCAGGCTGACAAGAGGAGGAAGAGAACAAAGTAAAAAGGACTCTCTATTAATGACGAGGCTGGCACCTAGCAGCACGCTTCAGTGGCTGGAAATTTTGCTCCTGGAGGTAGAAATGATTTCAGAGGCATAGACATGAGTCTTCAGTCACATCTGGATGGGAGCCAAACTCTCTCAAACCCGAGACACCTCCTTGAGCAGAACTTCCTGCTCTACAAGGTCAAGTTCAAGGTCACACCTGCCTGGAGTCTATAGTGTGCCCCACCGTTAGGTCCTGGCCCATCCGCAAAAGAGCCACGCTTCCCTGTCCTCCCGGCCATGGCCACCCCTCCTACCCAGCCAGACCATCTGGCTTATTTCCAGAATATTTGTTTAGCAAGCTGTCACTGTGTGTGCACACAATCCTACAGACCACCAAGGACAGAGGTCTGCTTTTATGTCAAGGGTAGTGGAGGAGATTTGGGGCTGCCACTAATAATCCAAAGGTGTGGGGGCGCCACCTTCCCGGCTTCCTCTCTTCCTATACACCCTCTTGGGGACTTTTGACCTAATAGGCAGGCGGCTGTCCTTCCCCCTGGGGCCAGTTTCCAATTGTTCTTTGAGTCTCAGCCTCTGAAGGACCTTCTGGGCCTCTGATCTTAGGAGTCTCCTGACAGGTGGCAGCCTCTAAACCCAGGTGGCCCTCGGACAGGCAGGTCCCCTCCCGAACTGACAGAGCTCTGCCTCGGCCTGCCTTCCTCAGCAGAAGCAGGGAACTGCTGACTGCGCTCAGTGCAACTCCCCAAGCCTGCTGCTGGGGTCTCTCCCTTCACCCAGCCATCCAGCACCCTGCAGTGGGGTGTCCCAGACCCCACACCCCACAGCCGCTCCCGTCCCCACTCTTGAGGAGAAGCTGCAGAGTCTGGTTTATTTTAAAGGGGCCTGGGTGAGCAGTACAGCTCAACATGAGCTCCATTTACAACAGAGCTCCTTGGTACACTGCTACTACAGCCACCTCAGGACCCTGGAGCTGCCCTGGCCAGGTCTGGCTTATTTCAGCCTACAAAATGACAAGACTGAGAAACAGCCCCTAATGGCAGAGACTGACCCACACACCCTTGGTCTGGGCTTAACCCCTGCCTGGCACGTGGCATTTCTGAATTGAGGCTGGTATCAGCTAGTGCCAGGTGTCTGAGGTAGGCACTGGGAGTTGGTGAAGGTAGAACACCTCAGCCAATCTCGGACAGTCAGACAGCTTCCCCTCACACCCTGGCCCTTGGGTGCCAGCCTTCCTCACCAACTCGGAAGTGGTGGGCTTTTTTGGCCTGTGCAGGCAGCAACCTCCAGGCCCTGCCTGTGACAAGCCCCAGGCTGTCCCTTCCCAATAAGGCCCCAGGTCCCTCACTGTCACTAGGATGGCCTTGATTAGTGCCCCTACAGTAGGCCTCAGTCAGGGTAGAGTGGGGGAGTGGGGGTGTCCCTTCAGACCTCTATGGCAGTGGGCACAGCAGAGCTCGGTGCACCCCCTCTGGATGCCCATTTGTCCCACAGGTCTTGTGGCCACTTCATTGGGATCTGGATTCTGAGTTCTTGGTCAGAAATATTCCATTTCAGGACAGGAACTGAGAACAGAAACCAGGTTGAGGAGCTGGGCAAGGCCTCTGTCCTGAGAATGTCCAGGACCCCTGTGGACACACGTGAATCTCCACCGAAGGAGGTCCCTCTTTCCTGAAATGTCCAACCAAGCAAATGAAGTCTATTTTTCCTCTTTGTCAAAACTGTCATCATGGAAAGATGGTTTTGAGTTGGGGAGGGTTGGGAGGGTCAGTGAAGGAAAAGTCAAAAAGTGAGTCAGACCCCTAGATTTCTCCTGCTGCTGCCTTTCCCTGTGGTCAGACCCTCAGGAAGGATTCAGTGTATATCAGCACTGAGCAGGAATTCCCAGATTTTTTGGACCAACTGTGAGTGTATGTCTGTGTGTGATACTTTGTTTGTTTGTTTATTGTTATTTATTTGTTTATTTAATTTATTTATAATAAAGTTCCTCCTTGATACCTAAGGTGCTGTCAATTTTGACAAACTCATTCAATGAGGTAACAACACCAAATGTTCCCTGGTGCCCTTTTATGGTCAATCCCTTCCCCCACCCTTCTGCTCCTGACAGCTATTGATCTGTCTGTCTTAGAAAGCTGCATAAAGGGAATCACAGAGTAGGTGACCTTTGAGTCCGGCTTCTCTCACTTAGCTCAGTGCCCATCAAGGCATGTATAGGTAAGACATTCCTCAATTCTTTTGTTTTTATGCAGAAAGAAACTGAGGCCCAAAGCAAAATAGTTTGGGTCTGGAGCAACAAGGCTCAGAGCACAGGTCTCAGCTACTACACAGTCCTTCAGTCCCATCGGCCACACCTCAGCAAAACCCAAATCTGTGAGCCATTCTTTGAGAAAGCATGTGATCATAGAACATGCACACTGCAGAGAATGCATGTCTTAGTCATCTTACAGAAGCCTCTTGCTTGGAAACAAAACGAAGCACTGATGCATATCAGTTGGGGGTGGAGAAGGATTAACTATAAAGGAGCCTGGGGGAATCTTTCAACATGAAGGAATTATTCTCCATCCTGACTTTTGGTGTGGTTACATCATCCCAGAAGCAATGGTGCAGTGCTTGTTGCAACTCTGGGTGGGTGGACTCCTACCAATAACACGGGAGCTCCTCCACACCTTCTCCAAACAGACTGATGAAGAGTAACAATGTGAGGAAAGCTAACTGACAGCACAGTGTTGGAACAGAGCCCAGGGACAGAGAGATCCAGGTAGAGAGATGCAGCCATGAAAACCAGGCCATGTGAGGAGATAACCTGGGTGGGGGGGGTTCTCTGAGAGATCTCAAAATCCAAATAATTGGAGTTTTAAAGGCAGCATTATGAACTCATGAATTTAAATACATCTGATGTATTTCAATCCATCACATTTATTATCCTTATTGATGTCTAAAGTGTCCCATTTTTGGCCAGTGAGAGAGTGAATTCTTTAGACATGACCTTGATCATCTTTGATAACTTCATTGTTATCTGGCATGACAAGATAATTCAGAATAGTCTTGCACATCTCTTGTCCTGTCCCTAAATTCCAAGTGAGTGAAAGTCTGTGAATGCTATACCCTAAAATCATGCTGATGGACTTGGCCTATAAACTGAGTATCCTGTGCCTCCAGAATATTAGAATGGAAAATGTTTTTTAACAACCCACGAGCTCAGAGCCTCCACTCTACAGAATGGGAAACAGAAGCCTAGAAATGTCAAATGATATATCAGGTTACACAGGGCTGTGTCAGGGCAAGGGTTAAAGACTAAGTTTCCTGATTCCCAATTTCTGTGCTTTCCATGGGCCTTCATTTCCTGACACGGCCTCGGTCCATCTCCCCAGGCCATTCCTACCAGGCCACATCGCAGCCTTTTCTGTGTGTACTGCAAGATTGACAGGAAAAGTGGAAACACCCAATTTCAAAACTTGTGATGAAGCTACGGTAATCAAGACAGTGACGTATTGGTACAAGAATAGACATAGAAATTAATGGAGTAGAATTGAAAGTCTAGAAATAAACCCACACATTTACAGTCAATTCATTTTTTAAACAAGAATGACAAAACAATTCATTGGGCAGGGGAAGGGGGGAGGGAGAAAAAATGGTCTTTCTAACAAGTGGTGTCAGGACACCGGAATAAAATTGAAGTTGAAGAATGAAGTTGAATCCCTACCTCACTCCACATGCAAAAGCTAACTCAAGTGGATCAAAAAGCTCTGTAAAACTCTCACAAGAAAACATAGGAGCAAATCCTCATGATCTTGGGTTAGGCAATTGTTTCTAAAAGCCACAAAAGAAAAAAAAAAAAAAGATAAATTGGACTTCATCAAAATTAAAAACTGTTGTGCTTCAAAGGACATCAAGGAAATGAGAAGATACTCCTGGATTTGGAGAAAATATTGACAATCATACATCTAGGACATATTTAGAACTTCTAAATTCAATAATAAAAATATAAATAATAAAATTAAAATATGAACAAAGGAGCTCTCTAGACATTCCCCACAAAGAAGATATACAAATGGACAAAAAACACAGGAAAAGATGTTGGACGTCATTTACTACTGGGGAAATACAAACTTAAACCTGCAGTGAGATGCCACTTCACTCACACCTGCTAAGATGTGAATAACAAAAAACAGACAGCACGTGTCCATGAGGATGTGGAGAAATTGGAGCTCTCATATGGTGTAAAGAATGCCAGAATGTTAAATAGTGGGAATGTAAAATGCTACAGTCACTTTGGGAACATTTTCTCAAAAGGTTCAACTTAGAGCTACCATATGACCCAGCAATTCCACTCTACATATACACCTAGGAAAAAGGAAAACACATGTCCACAAAAAAAAAAAAAAAAAAAAAAAAAAATTTGAATACTAGCATTCCTAGAAGCATTATTCACAGGAACCAAAAAATGGAAATAACCCAAATGTCTGTCAACCAATAAACAAGCAAACAAAACGTAGCATCTCCACACAAAGGAACATATTTGAAACAAAAAGGAATAAAATACTGAGCGGTGCTACAACATGAATGGCCCCTGAACGCATTATGAGAGACGTCAGTCACAAAAGACTGTGCCGTGTACGATGCCACCTCTACAGAACATCTGGAAGAGGCAAAGCTGTAGAGACAGAAAGTAGATGAGTTGTGGCCTAGGGCTAAGGAGATTGTGGAGTGGAAATGAAAAGTCACTGCTAATGGATATAGAATTTCTTTGGGGTGTAATGAAGAGTTCTACAGTTGATTGTGGTGATGCTTGCACTACTCTGTGGATAGACTTAAAACCACTGACACAAACTTGAAGTGAGTGAATTGTATGATATATGAACATATTTCAACCAAGCAGCTAAAAAAGAGGAAGGAAGGAAGGAAGGAAGGAAGGAAGGAAGGAAGGAAGGAAGGAAGGAAGGAAGGAAAGGAGGGAGAGACGGAGGGAGGGAGGGGAAAAGGTATGGGAAAAGAGAGAGGGAGAAAGGGAGAGAGGGAAGGAGTAAAGAAGGAAGAAAAGGGGAGAGAAAAAACAAGAGAGGGAGGGATTGGGGGAAAGGAGATGGCTAGAGACCAGGGAGAAATCCAAGTCTGTTTTTCTAAATCCTCAAGAGAACGGTGCTGATGGCAGTGAGTGAGTGAAGGGCTCGAGGAGGACTTTGCAGTCCTGCCTAGTGCCAAAGACAGGCTCAGGAGCTTCCATGTTATCCCAGAGCAAGTGGTCCATCGAAGCTGACTCGGCCCACTCTGGAAATAAAAGCCCTGAGGCTCCGCCCCATGTAGGAAACTCATGTGATCGGATGGATTAGTGGTCTGCACTAAAAGAAACCCACTCGACATACTCTTCCTATCCAACATGAAGCTGGTTTTCCAGAGCTTCAAGCCCCAGGGACACTTGGGCTGTAAGAAGAAATGCCCTGGTGCAGAATCAGAAGACTTGGGTTCTAGTCTTGGGTCTGCCACCACTAGCCATGTGGCTGTGGCTAGTGACACAGCTTGCCTGAGGCAAATGTTGCCCCATCTTCAGAAGTTGCAAATTAGGAGCTTTGAGGAGGACCCCCAGGAATCCACATTTTCATCAAGTGATCCTAGGTGATTTGGGGGCTCATGGGTAGGAAGCACTGGACTAGAACCTACCTCTTTTCTTAGAGCATGAAGACTAAGTGATTCTGGGAACAGAGATTAATTGAAGTCCAGCATAGACACATACCTCTTATTCACTTCTACTTCAACTAAAATGCCCACCTCCAACCTCCCAGAGGGTACCCAGAACCAGTCAGTTACAATGATCTGGCAGTATCCAGAATTTCCCTACAGCTGCTCCAACCCTCTAGGCTGGCTCTCTGCTTACCACCTTTACAAAGCCAAGTTCTGCAGCAACCAGTCCTGTGTTCCCCTCCTAGGAGGGAGGCCTCCATTTAAGGGTTAAGGAAGCTGTACGCATACGTGTGTGTGCACACACACATCAACAAGACTCTGAGCTTATCTATTAAAGTTAAATGCTTCTATTCATGCAAGACTTTGCCAAGGTGAACTCACTGAGCCCTCAGATAAATGCATCAAGTCAGAAACAAAGGGAAAACATTGGGATCAAACCAAAAGATAAATTACAAATCGGATTAGTGGATCTTCCCCTTGCTCCGCCATGGAAGCATGCTATTAGCTATCTAGACGTGCCCAGTGGCTTGCAACACCCACACAGGAACATACAGGCAGCATCCACAGTGCCACTCTCCAGTCAGGCACAAAGCAGAGGTGACCTTGACACTTCTCACTCCTAAGCCTCTAGCACTCAGGCTCATGGCTGCAGTCAGAATTCTCAGCTTTGGGCAGGAAAAAAAATGAACTTTCCCTTTGGCTCTCCCCCATGGTGCCAGCTGGCGAGCCCACAGACCTTCTGCCAGTTCATGAACACAGTGTTCTGTGACATTCCCTAGTCCCTGCTGCCTCCTGCCACCCCCTTCACATCCCTGCCTTATGTTATGGCAGACTAGAAATGACCAACCAGCAATCGGCATTGTAAGGAGGAAGAGAGCTGGCAGGAAGCAGGAGCACATTTCTTCCCAGGAAAACAGATAGGCATGAGGCTGGGCTTGATGACTGGCCTGATAATGAGCCAGGGGGCAGGTGTCGTGGGAGACAAATCCTGGGAAACTGAAGTCTACAATGTTTATTGAGGTTAGCCACGTGGCAGGCATTGTGCTAGTGGTCAGGCTTAGAGAATGGAGTGAAAGTGTTCTTGTCTTCAAAGACTACACCTTCTAGAACGTACAGATATGTTATAAACCCACGTGGCACAGGGAGACATTGGTACAAATAAGATGCGCATTGCAAGGAGTAACAAATGCTACCCAGGAGGAGATGGGGAAGGACCCAGCATGATAATTCCTGGCCTGTTCCGAGAGCTGTGTGGAATGAGCATTTCTAAGAGCGAGTGGTCCAAATAAGGAACAAAGGCAGAACTGACAGACTGAAAGCAAGTTACCTGGGAAGAAAGGAAGTAAGAGGAACTGACATCATGGCAGGCAGTATTCAGAAAGGCCATTTCAGAATGTATTATTTCAGAGGTGGGGCAACTTTGAAGCATCCAGGGTTACAGCTACAAGGGGTAGCAAAACTGGAGAGGAACAGGTAGATGGGAGAGGAGGAGGTGAGGCTCTTGCAAGCTCGGAATTGCACAGGTCATTGTGTGAATGTTGGGGTCACTTGGAACAACAGCAGAAGGAACGAGGGAGAGCCTGGCCACCAGGAACTAGAGTCCTTATGCTAAGAGAATGTGTGACATGATGTGACCGTCCATAGACGAGGGTGCTGAGGATGAGGAGAGGATGAAATGTCCATCCAGGGCTCCTTCAGAAGGAAACAGGCTCCTGGGCAGAGTTCATAAGCCAGTGGCCTCAGGCAGCCATGACAGAGAGGAGATGGACAAGCCAGCTCCAGCTTCATCCAGATTGCCCTCAGGGGTACATACCTGGAACAAATCTTTCTCCACTACCTCCATCGGCTCTGGAAACAGAGGCCAGTCCCATCGGTAAGCCGGGGCTGTGAGCCGCTCAACTTCTGCCTCTGACCTGGTGCTTGTCTGGCACCCCGGCAATGTTGCCCCTCTCTGGGATCCCCTCCTAGATTGGCTAGAGGTGAAGTGGCCGTCCTTGACTTCAAGGGCCATCTCCTAGAACTACTGCGTTAGCAAAACAACCTAATCATGCCATCCCTTTGATTTCCCGGGCATTAGATCCTTCCATGGAGTTCAAGGTGAACGGCCTCACACTACATTTATAGCTCCGTGAACACAAGTGAGGAACACTCTCCTGTCATCTTTGACTTTCTTTTCCCCCACAAGCAGCACAAATTCTGTTCTCTTGGATTTTCTATTTAGGACATTTTCTCCAGGTCCTATAATGCTAGTTCAGATAGTTCTGTTTGGCCACAGAAAGATGGACATGTTACACACAAGCCCACTTAACCTACAAATCCGGTCTCAATGATGACACCAGATTCTATTGTTCTCCCCCAAGAATGGTGCAGCCAGAATCCTCATTCAATAACAGAATAGAAATAAATCTGTACTAGAAATAAATGGTGGCAATTTGCAGCAAAAGGACCCAGGTCTCCAACACAATAATGTCATTTCTTTAATGTACTATTGGCAGCAGACAGATTAGGACACATCTGTAACCTCACAGAATGCTTTCAGCTCCTTGAAGCAGAAACCTTTTTGTCTGTTCATTTTGGCTATTTGGAACAGAACCATCTTCAAAAATGTCATCCAAATGAGTATCTGTTATGATATCACTTTGTGATACAGACATGTGATACATGTCCTTAGAGCTGTGCTGTCCCATGATGCAGACAGACATTAGAAGCCCAAATCTGTCTCTCTTTTCTCTCTGTCAGGAATTCTCTGCTTGATGGTTTCATCTGCCCTTCCCCAGCCCTCAGTGCCCCTAACCTGCTGCCCTCTATGCTTAGGAAGAATTAATGATTTTCCAAGAAGATCCAGAATATTGGTAATATTAAAATTATTAATGAAATGTTAGTAACATTCATTGACACCAAATTCTGAATCCGGGCTCAGGTTCAAGATGTCTCATGCCTTTTAGATGAAGTGAGCACACAGAGGCTTTGTGACAGCATTTGCTTCTGTTCAGAGAACTTCTCCCATTTATTTCTGGAATCATCGATGCGATCTGAATCGTGAGGCTGTTGGAGGACAGCCCCAGGCACAGGAGGCTGTGCCCATCTTGTCTTCTGAAGTCATCTTCATGCATATCTGCACTGAAGTTCCCCACCGCGAGCTGTAACAGGCAGGTGTGTTAGGTGGCAGTCACAATGGAGCCCTGAATTCTCTGTTACATCTGACTCCTGAGCGATACAATGTTATCAATAATTTTCTTTTGTCCAGAATTCTATACTTATTGCCATGTGAAATTCCTACCTGTAGGAAAATTTGCTGAGCAAATAAGTTGAAACTTTGACATGTTATCTGCTAAGGATGGTCCACTGTGGCTAAATTCTGGACATTGGAGCAGAAACACTCAAGGAAGAAATAGAGTTCTCTGTTGAAACCCAGCTGGAGTTCTGTGTTCCTGTAGTGTCACCAGCTCTTAGCACTGACCTCTGACCTCTTAGCACTGACCTCTGACCTCTTTCTTACTCTGTTTTGCCTCTTTGGTTGGCCCCTTCTTATTCCACCTCTAAGAATCACTCATCTTTACAGCAGCTCCAACTCTTGACCATCTTGACCTGGCAATAGCTGAAATGTCACCATGAGACATCAAGAGGAGTCTAATTTGAAGGAAGCTGGATTAGTTTACTCACATAGGTAATAAACATGCATCTAGGAGAAGTGGATTCATACCACACACGGGAACCAAGAGACAGGAAGCCCCGCCTACACGTCCAGCTACTTAAGGCTGATGGTGAATTGCTATCCTGGTGTCCTTTGGAAGGGGCCCAACATAGCCCCCAGAGGAGAAAGCCACTTCCTCATGTCACCACTGCTATTTCTAGATCTGAGGGACACAGGAAGAACCAGATTAGTCGAGATCCAACCTGAGCCATCAGCCTCAGGAACAGATGGACTCATTGCCTTCAAAATCCAGAACACATCTGCTATACACAGGAAAAAGTCAGATGTAAGACTCGGGGCGGGGGTGTCACCTTCAACAAGGCACGGAGGCTGCGTGAGCAGCCTGGATAGTACTAGATAAGTGACTTTACCTCTTCTTCCAGGACCCCATGTCCTCTGAAATGCTCCCGCCCTTGCCATCAGTGACTGATATTAGCTGGTCTTCCCTTACACCTAAATTCCATGTCAGGACTCATCTACTTCCCTCTTCAGCCCAGAATCTAGCCAATCTACCTGCGCTGACCCTTAGAATTTAGTTTCCCTCATTTGAAAGATTCTTATTTTACTAATTTGAGAAAAGAAATGCTGTGTGTATCTTTCTTTGGCTTCAGAGAACTTTCACCATCTTCTGGGACACATGTCCCCCCGCCCCACTCCTACATGAGATGCCTCCCTCAGTGATACTCCATGGATCCCACCTCCTAAAGCAGGAGCCTGGGAGTCTACCGCTGATTCACCTCCCTCAACTGGTACCAAATCCTGTCAGTCTGCTCTTACTCCATCCCTTCCCACTGCCTCCATCTCCACCACTGAGATGCCGAACCTGAGGACAGTAACATCTCTCTCTGTCCAGTCAAAAGCCTCCAGGACTAGCAAAATGGATACATTTCCTGTTAAAAAGTCTCAATGGCTCTCTAGTGCCCGCGGAATTCACTCAGTCTGAGTCTACAATGTGTCTGGCACTGGGCTCTTTCAGGAGGTGCCAAGGTGTGTGCAGGGCCTGAGCCCCTGGAGAGTCCACAGTGAGTTGGGCCCAGAAGGAAGATGGAGTCACAGGAAAAACTATAAAAGAGGGGGTCACAGTTGGGAACTATAGAAGATGGTGATACCAGAGCTGAGACTTAATGGGTAAGTGGCCATTGGTCAAGTGGGTACTAATAAAAGGGAAAGGAAATGGCTTGTCGTCATCTCTGGCATTTAGGGGATAAGAGAATGAGACCCAAGGTGAGGTCAGATCTGGATTCCTGAAGGAAAAATATCAACCTGTGTTTACCATCTGCTTCAGCCCAAGTCCCTGCTCCACCTCTAGGAACCCCTACCCAGCTCCCCAAATCTCTCCTCCTGCTCTTCTCTGCCTCTGTCTCTTCTCTCCTCCCCACCCCTTTCTGTCCCTCAGATATAACTAACAGGGTTCTTGATCTGTGACTGACTCCTGAAGAAGAGATGACCCTCGTGTGACCACGATCTCTTCTCAGAGAAATCTGAGAAGAGCAAGCCCCAGGTCCTCTTTTACCACCCTACAGAGACCCCTGAATGGTTCAGGGCCTCTGAAGATAATCATTTCCCCTGGCCATTACTGTCATAGGCCATAAGAGCCATCTTTAGTGAAACACCACCAAAATGAGGCCCAAGCACCACACTCCATCCTGGTTATTATACCAGGCATCCAAATAACAAGCCCAATTCAGAATGAAACCTCTTCCAGCAGGTCTCTCCAGGAAGAGGAGGAAACATCCAGCCCTGCTTCCCAGAGACAGTAAAAGGGAAGCCTATGGATCCATCTTCAGTGACATCTCTCTTGGGATGAGGCTTTCCCACAGCCCTGCCCAGCATATCACAACATCCAGTGACAATGCCCAGCCTCACTGAGCATCGTGGAGACCCGTCCCTTACAATGCTGGCCACCCAGCACTCAGTGACATACAAAACAAGCAATTGACAGCAAAAGGCACCTGGCCTGGTTTGCAAGCTCATTGGGAAGTTGACACCCAGGTAGAACAAGTAAAGACTGGCAGCCTGTAATAATGGGCCCACTTCCGGGTGGTAGTTGAGCTCTTCAGATAGTAAAGATCATATTAATGTGGGCTGGAGCCCTCAGCAATGGATTCAATGAGAAACAGGGTTGAAGCAGGAGCTGAACCATTGATACTGGGTGGGATCTGGACAATAAAAAGGGGAACAAATCCTCCTGCAGTTCCCTGACCATCCAAACTCTTAATTGGGTGCTGTCAGGGCAAGAGACAAGAACTGAATAAAGGGACTGTATGACAGACACAAAAACTTCTCTGTGCTGCCTCTCCTGATAGTGACACCTTTCTCCAAGTGGCAGCATCCCAAATTTTAAAATGCCCTGCCTTGTGACTCAAAGGACCACCCTGGCCCCTGACCTTGTATTTCAGCAAAAAATGTCCTCTCCACCCAGGTGGCAGCTTTGCCCTGCAGGACAGAAGCAATCAGCCTCCATTCTCAGCATCCATATTCATGGGGAATTGTTTATGCTCTGACCTGTAGCCCTGAGTGGGACGTCAGCCTGGGAGCTGTGGCTGATGGTCCCCAGAAGTGTACTTCAGGAATGAGCCCGGCACCATCTGCCTCTCCTCCAAGTAACTCAGGCCCTGGGAGGAATTCACAGCTGTTGTCATTGCCATCCCAGAGAAGCATGAAATAGGGCAAGGAGGAAGGGAGGCAGCATCTTTCAGAGCCAAAGCTCCTGAGAGTGTCTGAAGGTCATTAGTGTGGCTGTAATCAGGCTATTAGCCAAATGCAGGTGGAGAATGAAGTGGCTTTGAAATTGCTTTTCAGAAAAAGCAGAGCTTGGGTTGGGATAATCTATGCACATGATCTCTTTCAAGTAGCTCTTCAGCTTCCTCCATGACCAAGACAGGACTCAGATCTCCAGCTAACCACAGTCACAACTATCTAGTTCCCTGGGGGTGGGGTCTTCCAGGCAAAGCTCTGCCCTCTCTGTTTGCTCCTGCCCTGTGTGAGCAGGTACCAGCCACCAGATTCAGAGTCAGGGCCTAGAAGCCTGTGTCACTGGTTGGCTCAGAAATCCTGCTTTTAGTTCACAGATAGGTGACCTCATTCTGCAACCCAGAGTGGGTAGAATCCAGTGCCCAGTGCCCAGCACAGCCATCCTGTTCCCTTCAGGCTTTCCAAGGGGACTCAATAACAGTCTCACTTTGGGAGGAAGCTTCTTGAGGAGAAAGGGAAGCCTCCTGCTCAGCCCTTCCTAGGCACTTGGAGGAGTCAGGTCTTCCTCCAAAGCTGCAGAAAGAGGAAGGTGTGTTCCCACCTGCTCCTTCTTGGCAGTCCTTGTCTCAGTTCTTGGTACCCCTGACTATCATTTCCCTTCGGCTAAGACCTGGGCCTCACTCTTCCTCTTATCTCCTTCCACACCCAACGTCTATCTCACCTGACCTCTTTCCTCCTCCCCCGTAGCCACTTAATTTTGTCTCTGGCTCCCCCCAAAAAAGGGCCCACTGCACAATCCAACCCCTCTCCAACCCATTTTCCACATTGCAACCAGAATCATCTTCCAGAAAAATTTTAGGTCTCATCCCACAATGCCTCTGGTCAGTCCTTCCAGAGCTTTTGTTGTCCTCAGAATGGTGTCCAAACGCCTCCCCTGATCTCTAACCCCCCAAAACCTATGCTGCGGCCACAACGAATTTTCAAAGGGTCCCAATAATTCTTTCTCTCAGTAGCAGCCTTGAGTAGGCTGCTCCCTTTGCCTGACAAGCTCTCCCTTCTCCTCCCTGCTAGACCAAATTCTGTTCCTCCTCCAGAATTTGAATCCAGGAGCCTTCTCCCTTCATGAAATTTCTGATTCCTCTTTTTCCCAAGCTTAGGATCAGTGAGTACCTGACTCTAATAAAATACAAAATAGGGCTAGGGATGTGGCTCAGTGGTTGAGTGCCCCTGAGTTCAATCCTTGGTACCCACCCCCCACACACAAAAAAAAACCACCCTCCCTGTTATGAGCTATTACAGCATATTATCTGATCCTGCTGTAGTCAACTTTGTATCTCCTATGTCTCTTACAATGAATATGTAACAATGAACACTTTGAAAATTAAACTCATGAAAGAACAAATAACATAATGGGTCCATCAGTCACTCAATAGGTTGATAACTTGGGGTGAGCATAAGCGGGGATCAAAATGGCAAAATCATTAATGCAGAATAGGTGGCAGAACCATCCATGAAAATCACATAAGCAAAACTAAGGAATGTTTTCAAATGAAATATCTTCAGCCCAGAGTTTCAACTACAATTTTGGCTGATGTATTCCACCAAGAACCATCCAATCAAATGCATCAACCCTTGGTTCTGTGAGTCTCATCATCATCCAAAGAACAATACCTGATAATTAGCATGTAGTATGTAGGCTGAGTGGTTCTGGATGAATGATTGTGCTATAAATCAACAACCACCCCTCTAATCACAGCCTCCACACTGTGTAGTTCTCCAGTGGTGGGATGGTTAATTTTAGGTGCCAAATTGACTGGATGAAGGGATATCCAGAGAGCTGGTAAAGCATATTCCTGGGTGTATCTGTGAGGGTGTTTCCTGAAGACATTGGCACTTGAATCAGTAGACTAGGTAAGGAATACCCACCGTCACCCAGTATGAATAGGCATCATCCAACTTGCTAAAGACCCAGGTAGAACAAAAAAGCAAAGAAAAGGTAACTTAATTTTCTCTCTATCTCTTCTAGAGCAGGGACACCCTTTTCCTTCCCTTAGACATTACAGCTCCAGGTTCTCTGACCTCTGGTCTCTAGTATTTGCACCAGTGTCCCCCAGAATTCTGAGGTCTTCAGAATCAGATTGAACCTTGCTACCAACTTCCCTGACTTTCCAGCTTGCAGGTGGCATATGAAAGACTTGTCAGCCTCCATAATGGTGTGAACCAATTCCCCTCATAAATTTCCTCTCATCTATCCATTGGTCTATCCATTGATATATGCTATTGGTTCTGTTTCTCTGGAGAACATTGATATCTACACATAAGAACATTGATGAGACAGGATGCACTTTCCAGCAAAGGTTTTGGGTAAATTAACCTTTGGCACACTTGTTGACTCTTCAGAGCGGTTCATGGGAAGGATGCAAGAACACCATCTTCCGAGCTGACATTGCTGGTTTCATGAAGAAGTAAAGAAAAGCCAATTAAATTATCACTGACTCACAAAGTGAAAACTGCTTCCCTCTGGCTCAGCCTTCTTCTTGGACCAGTTTGCATGCCAGTCCTCAATGCCTGCAGGCCTCCCCAGGTCTCTTTCACAAGCTGGCAGATGTGTTCAATGCAATGCTGGCACAATGTCATACAGGTGGCCACCCATATGGTGCCAGTTTGGATCTGACTCCTGGAGAAAACTCTGGGAGGCCACTCAGCCATGAAGGACACCTGCCAGCTTCCTGTACAGGGTCCAGAGCTGACGGCTCATGGGGACACAGGTGGAAAGCAGGTGTTGTGCATAAATGGACTACCCTCTGCTAATCACCATGAATCAAGCCAGTGGTGCAGGAGAAAACAAAATGAGAAAGAACCATCAAACAAAAGGTGAAATGAACTGGTAGCCAAGGGGGCAGGGAATGCAACTGAATTCTCATAATATACATGGTCACACTTCGGGCATGCTGGAAACTCAGAGATTAAAGATATGGGAACTTCAGACTTGACTCCAGTTAATGCAATGTCTGGGGGGTGTTCAGTCTAATAAACTCAATCTAATAAAGGCCACAATAGCCAAAGAGCAGATTCATTCTAGCGATGGCTCAATATTTATTGAACACCAAACATGTGCTAGGTACCTTTATGGGTGCTGGGGGCCGAATGGTGAATGATTTTAACAAGACATTTCTTTTTAGACATTCCTTTTAGTTGGGAGAAAGGCAGAGAGACAAACAAATATGAAAATGCTAGATAGGAATGAGTGCTATGCAGAAAAGTAAACATGAAGGGTGTAATAGGAATTGGGTGACTACTTTGGTCTTCTCTGAAAAGCTGACATTTGAAGGTGAAATGAAAACCTTAATGATAAGGAGGAACTAACTAACTAACCATACAGGCATTGGGAGAATAGCTAGTACAAAGGCTTGAGATAAAACAGGTTGATGCTCAAAGGTAGTTAGGAGAGCAGTGCCCAACAATGGGTGATCCTATAAAAGTTGAAAGGTATTACCACCTGCAACTGAAAGGGCTCAGGGAAGATAGGAGTTAAGAGTGACCATCTCAACAATGTTAACCATTGGGATACTCGGAATTAAGAGGGATTCACACCAGGACTATGTTTCACATTGGACCACGTTTGGTGGAGTTGAGTCAAGGCTAAAAATGAAGCTGGCAAACACAGGAGAGGGTGGAGCTGAGGTATATCTGGAGGATGGGATTGAGCCAAAACCAGGGTCAGAGTATAATTGAACAGGTATAGAGGCTAGAATAACCCAGTGATCCCAGGATGCAGCCAGGAGCTACATGTAAAGACAAAGACAAAGAAAATCAAAGATCATGGCATTTCCACTTCCAAGAAATTTGGGATATGCTTCTGTGTTTGTCACCTTTTCACCACTATGACCAAAATACCTGACAAGAGCTCTGTATGAAGGTGCACACCTGTAATCCCAGTGACTCAAGAGGCAGAGGCAGGAGGATTGCATACTCAAAGCCAACCTCAGGAACTTAGTGAGAGTCTATCTCAACAGAAAAGAAAAAAAAAGGGAGGGGCTGGGGATGTGGCTTAGTGGTTAAGCACCCTTGGGTTCAATCCTTGGTTAAAAAAAAAAAAAAACAAACCTGGCAAGAAGAACTTACAGGAGGAAAAGTTTACCTTAACTCATAGTTTCAAAAGAGGTGTTAGTCCATGGTCAATCAAATCCATTGCTTTGTATCCGAAGTGAGGCAGAATATCACAGCAGAAGAACATGGTGGAAGAAATCTCAACTCCTGGCAGCTGGGCTGGGAAGCAGAGAGAGTGCAAGAAGTGACAATTCAAGGTCACTCCCTCCATGACCTACAAGCCTCCAGCCATGCTTCTGCCTTCAATAACCACCCAGTCGTCCATTCAGCTATTGATGGATTAATACACTGATGAGGTTGTAGCTCTCACCATTGCCCAAAAGGCCACCTCTGAACTTTGATGCTACACTGGGGATCATGCTTTCAACACACCAGCTTGTCAGGGAGCATTCCAGATCCAAACCATAAGAGCTTCCAATTGGGACAGGGCCAGTTAGAGATTTGACAAAGCTCAGAATTACTAATTACTCCTATATCTACCCTTAATAGTCTACACATTTTTTAAAAAAACTTTAGTCTCAATTCTCTAATGTCTCAAGAAGTTCAAACTCAAATTTCCAAAGTCAAATTCATGATCTTCCCCCCATTCACTCTATAATTGCTCCTCCTTCTGTGTTCCTCACATCAGTGAATGGCACCACCATCTCCACTCCTCACAGGCCAGGAGGGTGGGCACGACAAGCATTAGAAACAGACCCTGAGATGCAGATGGGTGTAGGAGAGGTATTAGAAAGTGATCTTGAGATCTAAGAGGTAAGATCAAGGAGAAAGAAGCCAAGCTACGGAAAGGTCTCAACCAGCCTCAGCCAGCTGCTTTGGAGACTCTAAAGCTGAGAAGGTTTGGGTTGGGATGGCAGGTCTCATATGTAGCTTTTATGCCCAAATAACGGCAGTCATTGGGTACAGACTATGAAGGTGGGTAGTATAACAAGACAGCTATCTTCAGCCAAGGGTAGATCTCCCAGAAGCTAGAGTAATGAGTCCTTCAGTATAGGGGGCATATCAAAGCATCCACTTGACCATATTTACCTTCTGCTCCCTTTGTCTCATCCCCAGCATCCCATGAGGGGACAAGTCCTGAGTGTCTACCTTCTATACATCCCTCCCACCCATCCGGTTCTCTTCTTCTACCTTGACACTTGTTCAGGTTTCAAAGCTTCTCACTTGGACAAGGTCTTCCACCTACTCTCCCTGGCCCTCCCTATGTTATACTCTACATGACTGCAAGAATTATCTTTATAATATATAGTCTGAACCCCTTAGGGTTTAAAATTCTTCACTGGTTATCTTCAGAATTCTTTTCAAGATGAAATCTGAATTTCAGATCATAGCATTTCAAATCCTTCATGATGACTCCTCTGTCCCCATGTTCCCCCTATTCCCACCCCTTGACTCTTCTCAGCCTTTTGCATGACTTAGTGCTCCCTGGTCCTTTGGACATATGACTTTGTGATCAGAAAGGCCTCCTCCATCTCTACCCTTTCTGACCTTTAGGAACCAATTCACTCTATCCAGAAACAACACATTCAATAGAATCCAGCCTACTTTGCTCCAGGACGTCTTGGACTTCAGCTCTCTTGCTTGGTGTCTTGTCCACATTTCTTGTGAGACAACAAGATGCTTGCAAACGGAGCCCGTAAGATGGGCCAGGCACTGAAAAATAGAAATGAATATGGAAAAAAAATAAGATGCAGCCTCTGTTCTTAGAAAAGTAGGTAATTTTGACCAGTAAGAAATAGCAGTCCTTGGTCAGGTGTCTAGTGGGGAGCTCTAGAACCTGGGGAATCTCTAGCTGGAACAGTGGCTGCACCAGAAAAAGGAGGCCATGTTTGTGACCTTATATGCAACTCTCCCTGGGGACACCAAGGAATATTGGTCACAGGAGCATGTTGAGGTACCAATGTCAACACTGCCTAAGACCTCCATAACTAAAGGGGGGGTTCTCATTTGTGAGCCATAGGGAGACACTCCTCTGAAAGTTTCTAGAAGACTCGTTAGTAAGCTCATCCCTTATAGGATTACTTAGGGACTTCGGTAAATATTACAAAAAGGGCCCTCATCTGTGGGCATATATGGGACACACCCTGGGGATTCCTAGAAGACCTGGGAAGGATTGTCAGTCATAAGCTCACGAGAAACACCCCTGGGAACGTCTATGTGTGGGGATTTATTGTGAGACTATGTGAGGCACGACTGAGCTCAAAATATTTAGGGACCCTTTGCAGGAGTTGAATTTCTGCATGATCACTCAGGACAAGATCCCCTGAAACCCGAGAACTTCTTTTACCCACAGACCTTTGGGCACTTGTTTTTGTTTCTGTTGATTTATTTGTTGGTTCATTTTTCGTTTTGAAGGGCTGGGGATCTAACCCAGGGTGTGGTGTGCATTTGTACATTCATTTTGATCACTGAGAACCACACCTCTTTGCTCCTCCTGAATGACAAGCTTATTATTCTGGGTCTGGCAATTCTTTTGTTGAAGTCACTATCAAAACTTGCCTGGGAGTGCTTTTAACTCTGTCTGGTGGCCTTGCAGATCACAGTTGGGCTCCATTAGGCAACCAAGTTATCACGTAACTCTCAGAGGCAAGTTTCTGTTTTTAATTTTTGGAAACCCCTTCCTTTGGGCCCCTTCGCTATTTACAGAAGGCAACAAACTTTGGCCTGGACGAAAAAGGCGTGTTCAGTGGTGCAAGGACCCACAGTCAGTCATGTGCAGGGCCCCGGGCATCCCCAGCCCATCCTCCCTCTAGTCAGCAGCGGGCACATTTCTCCCTCCCTGATTCCAACACCAAACATTTCCATCTGTTGCAACTTCTTTGCAGAGTTGGGAAGTTCGACTCAGAACCCCATTTACAACAAAAGATACGAATAAACAATTCATAGAAGGGGAAAAATAAAAGACTTTTACTAAATATTTGGAAGGATGTTCAGCTACCCTAATAATTTACAAAATGCACTTTGATACTTGTCACCATGTCTACCCATTAAATCAGCATTAAAAAAAAAATACTAAGGATATCAGAACTGGTGATGGCGGTATAAAGGGGAGTTTTCGCCTGCTGCTGGTGACATTTTAAATCGCTATAAACTTCTTGGGAAGAAGTTTGGCACCAAACCCTAAAAATGTTCTGCCTCTTGACTTTGGTACTTTGCTTTGAGGAATATATCCTAAGGAACAAACCAGACTTATATGAAAAGATAAGCATTGAACTGCTATTAGAGCAATCACAAAACAGAAGTAGAAGTAATCCAATGGACTTCTAAGTCTATAGGAGTAGACGAAGGGGAAGGGAGGGAGCATGGGAATAGGAAAGACAGTAGAATGAGTCAGACATAATGTTCCTGCCCTTATATATGAATACACAACCAGGGTAACTCCACATTATGTACAACCACGAGAATAGGACCCTAATTAGAATAAATTGTACTCCATGATGTATAATATGTCAAAACACCCTCTACTGTCATGTATATCTAAAAATAACATATTTTAAAAAATTTAAAAAGAAGTGGATACAATCCTGTTTAACACAAAGAAAATTATTAAAATGAATAAGTAATTCATAAATATGATGGAATGTTACTTTTAAATGTTTTCAAAGTTATTACATGAAGAATTGCTTAGAAGGCAACATTAAGTGGGGGAAACACAAGGTTCAAAAACACACAAGGGATTAGCTAACAAAAGACCTGACTCCAAACTATAAAACAATCTTGCAAGTGAATAAGAAGATAATCCAATTAAAAATGGGCAAAAGATCTGAATAGACACTTCACAAAAGAAGATATTCACATAGCCAATAAGCACATAAAAAGATATTCACCCTCAACAGTCATCAGATAAATGCAAATTACATCAGTGAGATGCCACCACACACCTACTAGAATGTCTGAAAATGCAAAGATGGACAACACCAAATATTACAAAATATGGAGCAACTGGACATCTCATTTTTTGCAGGTAGGATTTTAAAATTATCCAATAACTTGGGAGAATAGCTTGGCAGATTGTTATGAAGTTAAATATATTCTTACCACATAACTCATTCATCCCACTCCTAGGTATTCAACCAAAATAAATTTTTAAAAACACAGATCCACAAAAATATTTTTGAATATGAACAATCATTACAACTTTATTTATAGTAGCCTCAAACTGCCAGCAGCCCAAATGTTCACCAACAGGTGAATGAGTAAATAAAGTGAGGCTCCTACCGAGAATGGATTGTTTCTCAACAATAAAAGGATCAAGACAACATGGAAGAATCTCAAAAATATCACACTAAGAAAAAGAAGCTGGACATACATTTATGTGATGTATTTCCACTTATATAAAACCCTGGAACAAACCATAATAGTACTTACTTGGGGTTGGGCAAAGAAGGATAGCAAAGATGAACTGGGAAGTGGTGTGAAGGAACTTTCTGGAGTGCTGAAAATGTTATCTGTCTTGGCTGTGATGTCATTCAAATCTAGTGAACTATACATTTAAAGGAACTTTATTTTATCTCAATTTTTTTTAAGTTTTACAAATTGTACAGAGATTGTCAGTAAAAGATGGCACATCAATGGTGTGTACTCTTCATGGGATGTCACTAAACAATAGTAAAGGGAATGGGGGACTGGATTTAAAAAGATGTGGGCAAGTTGGAAATCAGATGCAAATGTGATAACTCACCCAGTGAAGTGATAGGGCTCTTAACCAAGAGCACATTCACTAGGTATGTGGCCATAAGAGGAAGGCTAGAGACTCAGAATTGCCAGATGTGAGCAAGGGAAGGAATGAGGTGGTAGGAGTTAGGTGACTGCCGAATCAATTGCTGATACATGTAGGTGGAGCAATCTATTCCTATGCCCCACTGCACTGTGAAATTATCAAAGAAATAATACCTGCCAAATAAAAGGACCCATGAATGACATTGCCCAATGACTAATAAAACAACCTGACCTTGGCACCATTTGTAAAATTTCAGAATACTATGGATGAAGATAAATCCAAAAAGCTTCCAGTGAATGAAAAAATAAGTCATCTACAAGAGAACCCGAATCAGGTTGACCTCTGACTTCTCATAAGCAATACAAGTGATGATGAGTTCAATGTTCTGAGAGCAAATAACCCCGAATCTAGAATTCTTTACCTGACAAAAGTATCAGTGCTGTAGAAGAATACGTAAAGACTCAAAAAAATTTACCTCCTTCACATCAAGTTGTTGGAAGTCATTTGATGTGCTGCAATCAAATAGAAATCTGGAAAAAAGAAGAACATGGGATCCAGAAAGAAGGAAAGAAGGAAAGAAAGAGGGAGGAGGCAAATTCTATGCAGTAAGACCAGGAGCAAGAAGTGTAGATTGGAGTAGGCAAAAGCCCTGGGAGGAAGGAAAGTCTCAGGAAAACAACAACTTCAAAACCTCAGCTGATCAGATAAAAAAGTTGGGATGAAATAGAAAATTTGACAAAGAAAATTAAACAATGAAAACCCCGGCAAATGCATAGAGAGCTGTTCAAGACACAGGTCCTTGCAGCACTGTTTGGCTGAGTCATGTTACAGGGACAATGACAAAAATGCCACTGATTGATAATTTAACTTTTCACATGGACCTGTGTAAAAAATGGAAAACTTCATTGTTACAGAATATCATGTAAAGACTGACATCGTAAAAGTCAAAGTACTGTGGACAGAAGTTGACCTGGGGAATGTGGGAAGTTGAAACAGACGTGGGGGTATCCATATACTCCATGTAGAAAATGAAGAGTCATGATAACTGTGCAGAGTTAATGGCACAATATTTTTAAAAAGAAAAAGGTTGTTACTTACATCAAAAAGTAACCAACAGAGGAATTATAACCATAGGGAAGTAGGGGACAGAGGAGCTTCATCATGACAGCAGGAAGTCTAGTGGATAATGTCTAACATTGATAAGCAGGAAATGGTGGTAGACCTAGGTGATTTGGAGATAGAGACTGACATAACCACCAGAAGAAAATACCAGAAGTGAAAAAGTTTTCAAGATGGCAGACTAGAGGAGGTCACTTTCCTGGCTGCCCTGTGACATAAAACTAAGAAAGCAGACAGGCAGCTTCTCAGCCAGTGAGGTACTGGGAACCTTCAGGGACACTATAAGTCCACAGGGTAGAAACTCTACTGTCTCAGATTCATACTGTTAGATGGATAGACATACAATCAACGTGAAAATCAAGGTAAAAATCACCCCAAATGTATCAGTCAGGGTTCCCTAAAGGAACAGAATCAATAGGAAGTATAATTATAAAAAGGGGACTTATTAGGTTGGCTTATGCTACCAGAAGCTAGATAGTCCACAATGGCCATCTGCAGGCTGGAGACCTGGACAAACCAGTAGCTCTGTAGTTCAAGAGGCTGAAGCCCCCAGAACCAGAGGGATCAACAGTGCTACCCTAGTCTGAGACTGAAGGCTTTTGGAGAATCACTGGTAGAGTCCACTTTGGAGGAATGAAGAAGCAAAAGTCCAATATTCTCAGACAATCACAGCAGCAATCAAAAAACTGTTCAAGAAAAATTGAGCTTGCATCTTCTGCTGCTTCCTTATTCTTCCAACTTTTATTCAATCCAAGTCATCATCCTATTGGATGGTGCTGCCCATGCTTAGGAAGGGTCTCCATATCAGTTGGATATCCCACATGCCATCATTGCTAGACACACCCTCATTGACACACCCATTAGCCTCTTAATCCTCAGCATCTCTTAATCCAATCAAATCAACAATTCAAATTAACCATTACACCAAACAAAACAAGATATTTCAATAACAGAATCCATCGACACCACAGTGGGAAAAACATCAGAGAAGGAATTTAGAGTGTACATAGTTAAACTGATCTGCAAAGTAAAAGAACAGTATGAGGAGTGAAAAATCAGAGAGAAAATACAGGAAGTGAAAGATCACTTCAAAAAAGAAATAGAGATTCTGGGGGGGGGGGGAGGGAAGCAATCAGAAATCCTTGAAATGAAGGAAACAATAAACCAAACTAAAAATTCAATTGAAAACATTACCAACAGACTAGATCATTTGGAAGACAGAGTTTCAAGAAATGAAGACAAAATATATAATCTTGAAAACAAAGTTGACCATGGAGAAAAGATATTAAGAGTCTATGAACAGAATCTCCAAGGAACAAATTTAAGATTTATTGGGATAGATTAAGACTCGGAGGGCTGGAGATGTGGCTCAGCGGTAGCGCGCTCGCCTGGCATGCGTGCGACCCGGGTTCGATCCTCAGCACCACATACCAACAAAGATGTTGTGTCCGCCGAGAACTAAAAAATAAATGTTGAAAAAAATTCTCTCTCTCTCTCTCTCTCTCTCTCTCTCTCTCCTCTCTCACTCTCTCTTTAAAAAAAAAACAAAAAAAAAAGACTCGGAGATACAAACCAAAGGAATGCACAATCTTTTTTTAATGAAATAATACCAGAAAAATTTCCAAACCTAAACAGTGAAATGGAAAATCAAATACAGGAGGATTACAGGACCCCAAATATACAAAACTACAACAGACTCACACCAAAGCATGTTATTATGAAAATGCCTAACATACAGAATAAGAATTTTAAAGACTATCAGAGGAAAACGACAGGTAACACTTAGAAGGAAACCAATTCGGATCTCAGCTGATCATTCAACCCAGACCCTCAAAGCTAGGAGATCTTGGAATAATCTCTTAAAGAAAATGGATGCCAGTCAAAAATACTATATTGAGAAAAATTAAGCTTCAGAATCAATGACAAAACAAAAACATTCTATGAAAAAAAAGATAAAAGAATTCACAATTAGAAAGACTGCACTACAAAACATACTCAATAATTTATTTCATCAAGAAGAAATGAAAAATAAAAGGAAAAACTAAAAAAGGGAGAAAGTGCACTAAAAGAACAGTGAACTAATGGAGAAAAAAAATTCAAATTTAAAACCAGAAATAAATCAAAAGGACAGGGAATAAAAGTCATATCTCAATAATAACATTGAATGTAAATGGCCTAAACTCAGCAATCAAAAGATATAGACTTTGTATTTTATTAAAAAACAAGACCCAACAATATGCTGTCTCCAAGAGACTCACCTCAGAGGCAAAGACATCCACAGACTGAAGGTAAAGGATGAGAAAAAAACACCACTCACATGGATCTCATAAACAAGCAAGAATTTTTATCCTCCTATTAAATAAAATGTACTTTAATTCAAAGTTAATCAGAAGGGACAAAAAAGGACTTTTCATACTGCTTTAGGGAATTATACATCAAAAATACATAGCAATCATAAATATTTATGCCCCCAAACAATGGAGCATCTATGTACATCAAACAAAGCCTTCTCAATTTCAAGAAGCAAATACTCCACAACACAATAATACTGGGTGACTTTAACACACCTCTCTCATCACTGTGTAGACCCTCCAAACAAAAACTAAATAAAGAAGCAACAGAACTAAAAAATAGAATTAATCATTTAGATTTAACAGACATATATAGCATATTTCATCCATTAAGACCTGAATGCACTTTTCTCTCAGCAGCACATGGATTCTCCTCTAAAATAAACAATATCTTAGTCCACAAAGTAACTCTTAGCAACAACAAAAGAATAGAGATAATACTTTGCATCATATCAGATCATAATGGAATAAGATTAGAAATCAAAGATAAAATAAAAAATAGAAGCTACCCTAACACCTGGAGACTAAATAATATGGTATTGAAAAATGAATGGGTAGCAAAAGAAATCAGGGATGAAATTAAAAAAAATACTTGGAGGTAAATGAGAATAGTGAGACAGCATATCAAAATCTCTGGGACCTGTGAAGGTAGTGCTAAGAGAAAAGTTCATTGAGCTCATTCATTAAAAGAATAGAAAGTCAACAAATAAATAACCTAACATTACATGTCAAATCCCTAGATAAAGAAGAGCAAATCAACACCAAAAGCAGTAGAAGATAGGAAATAATTAAAATTGGAGCTTAAATTAATGAAATTGAAACAAAAGAAATAATCCAATAAGTTGACAAAACAAAAAAATTGGTTCTTTGAAAGAAATCAATAAAATTGATAAGCCCTTAGCCAAACTGACAAAGAGAGAGTAAACTCAAATCATTAAAATTCATGATGAAAAAGGAAATATCACAATGGACACTACTGAAATATAGATGATAATCAGGACCTATTTTGAAAATTTTATACTCTAATAAAATAGAAAATCTTGAAGACTTCGACAAATTTCTAGAGATATATGACCTACCCAAATTGAATCAGGAGGACATAGAATATTTAAACAGATAAATTTCAAGCAATGAAATTGAATATGCCATCAAAAGCTTACCAAAAAAGAAAAGCCCAGGACCAGATGGATTCTCAGCTGAGTTCTACCAGACCTTCAAAGAAGAACAAATCCTCCTCAAATTTTTTACATGAAATAGAAAGGAGGGAACCCTTCCAAACTCATTCTACGAAGCTAGTATCACCCTGATACCAAAACCAGACAAAGACACATCAAGGAAAGAAAACTTCAGACTAATATCCCTGATGAACATAGATGCAAGCAAAAATTCTCAATAAAATTCTGGCAAATTGCATATAAAAACATATTTAAAAGATAGTGCACCATGATCCACTGGGGTTCATCCCAGGGATGCAAAGTTGGTTCAGCATGCAGAAATCAATAAATGTAATTCATCACATCAGTAGACTTAAAGACAAGAATCATATGATAATCTCAATAGATGCAGAAAAAGCATTTGACAAAATACAGCATTCATTCATGTTAGAAACACTGGGAAAACTAGGGACAGTAGAAACATACCTCAACATTGTAAAAGCTATCTATGCTAAACCCAAGGCCAATGTCATTCTAAATGGAGAAAAATTGAAGGCATTCCTTCTAAAAACTGGAACAAGAGAGGGATGCCCTCTTTAACTACTTTTACTCAACATAGTCCTGGAAACTCTAGCCAGAAGAAAGAAATTAAAGAGACACGAGTAAGAAAAGAAGAACTTGAACTATCCCTATTTGCCAATGACATGATTCTATATTTAGAAGACCCAAAAAACTCCACCAGAAAATTTCTAGAACTCATAAATAAAATCAGTAAAGGAGCAGGATATAAAATTAATACCCATAAATCAATTGCATTTCTATATATCAGTGATCAATAAACTGAAAGAGAAATTAGGAAAGTTATCCCATTCACAGTAACCTCAAAGAAAATAAAATATTTGGGAATCAATCTAACAGAAGCGGTGAAAGACCTTCACAATGAAAGCTACAGAACATTAAAGAAAGAAATTGAAGAAGACTTTAGAATATGTAAAGATCTCCCATGTTTTTGGAAAGACAGAATTATTACCAAAATGAACATACTGCCAAGAGCATTATACAGATTTAATGCAAATCCTATTAAAGTTCCAATGGTAGAAATAGAAAAAGGAATCACAAAATTCATTTGGAAAAATAAGAGAATAGCCTAAGCAATCCTCAGCAAGAAAAGTGAAGTAGGAGAATCCTGGGAGCAAATTTTTATCCCTCACACATCAGATAGAGCACTAATCTCTAGGGTATATAAAGAACTCAAAAAGATAAGCACCAAAATAAATAAATAAATAACCCAATCAATAAATGGGCCAAGGACCTGAATAGACACTTCTCAGAAGAGGATATACAATCAATCAACAATTACATGAAAAAAATGCTCAGTATATCTGGCAATTAGAGAAATGCAAATCAAAACTACTCTAAGATATCATCTCACTCCAGTCAGAATGGCAGCTATTATGAAGACAAACAACAATAAGTGTTGGTGAGGATGTGGGGGGAAAGGCACATTCATACATTGCTGGTGGGACTGCAAATTGGTGCAGCCAATTTGGAATGCAGTATGGAGATTCCGTGGAAATCTGGCAATGGAACCACCATTTGACCCAGCAATCCCTCTCCTCAGTCTATATCCAAAAACAGCATACTACAGGGATACAGCCACATCAATGTTTATAGCAGCACAATTCACAATAGCTAAACTATGGAACCACCCTAGATGACTTTCAGTAGATGAATAGATTTTTTAAAAAGTGGCATATATACACAATGGAATTTTACTCAGCAATAAAAGATAATAAAATCATTGCATTTGCAGGTAAATTGATGGTATTGGAGAAGATAATGCTAAGTGAAGTTAGCCAATCACAAAAAAATAAAAGCCATATGTTTTCTCTGAAATAAGGAGGCTGATTCATAGTGGGGTAGGGATAGGGAACATGGGAGGAATAGATGAACTCTAGATAGGGCAGAGGGGTGGGAGGGAAAGGGAGGGGGCAGGGGGTTATCAAGGATGGTGGAATGAGATGGACACCATTATCCAAAGAGCATGTATGAAGACATGAATCGGTGTCAACATACTTTATATATAACCAGAGATATGAAAAATTGTGCTCTATATGTGTAATGATAATTGTAATGCATTCTGCTGTCATTTATTTTTTAAAAAATCAATAAAAAAAAGAAAAGTGAAGTAGGAGACATCACAACACCCAACCCTTAAATGTAACACAGAGCTACAGTAACAAAAATGATGGCATGGTATTGGCACAAAAACATATATGAAGACCAATGGTACAGAATAGAAGATACAGAGACAATTATCTCAAACTAGACAAAGGCACCATAAACATAATTGGAGAAAAGATAGTCTCTTCAACAAGTGGTGCTGGGGAAACTGGAAATCCATGTGTAACAAAATGAAATTAGACCCCTATCTCTCACCCTGCACAAAACTCAACTCAAAATGGATCAATACCTAGGCATTAGACCAGGGACCCTGCACCTACTAGAACAAAAAGTAGGCCCAAATCTCTATCATGGCAGCTTAGGAATCAAATTCTTCAACAAGACTTCTAAAATACAAGAAGTAAAATCAAGAATCAACAAATGGGATGGCATCAAATTAAAAAGCTTCTTCACAGACTAGGAAACAATCAGAACATAAACAGAGAACCTAAAGAATTGGAGAAAATCTTTACCACCTGCACATCGGAGTATTAATCTCCAGGATATATAAAGAACTCAAAAAACTGAACACCAGAAAAACAAAAAACCCTCAAAATCAATAAATGGGCAAAGGAACTGAACAGACACTTCACAGAAGAAGAAATATAAATGGTCAATAAATATATGAAAAATGTTCAATATCACTAGCAATTAGAGACAATGCAAATTGAAACTACACTGAAATTTCATCTCACTCCAGTCAGAATGGCAATTACCAAGAATAAAAGAAACAATAAATGTTGGCAAGGATGTGGGGAAAAGGTATACTCATACATTGCTGATGGGACTGCAAATTGGTGCAACCACTATGGAAAGCAGTATGGAGATTCCTCAGAAAACCTGGACCATTTGACTCAGTTATCCCACTCCTAGGCATATACCCAGAGAACTTAAAATCAGCATACTCTAGTGATGCAGCCACATCAATGTTCATAGCAGCTCAATTCACAATACATAAGCTATGGAACCAACCTAGATACCCTTCAATAGATGAATGGATAAAGAAAATGTTGTTTATATACACAATGGAATATGACTCAGCCATAAAGAAGAATAAAATTATGGCATTTACCAGCAAATGGATAGAACTGGAGGCCATCATGTTAAATGAAATAAGCCAATCCCCCAAAAAACCAAAGCCCAAATGTTCTCTCTGATATATGGATGCTGATTCACAGTAAGCAGAAGGGAAGGGAGGAGTGGAGGTTCACTGGACTGGAATTGCAGGGGAAATCAGGGGGAGGGACAGGGATGGAATGGGAAAGACAGGAGACACATTGGACATACTTTCCTATTCACACCTATGAATACACGACCAGTGTAACTCCACAAGAATGGGAAGTTATACCATGTATGTAGGATATGTTAGAATACATTGTACTGTCACGTGTAACTAAAAAGAATGAATAAAAATATATATAATAAATTTACAAAGAAAATACCAGAAGCACTGAAAGCAAATCCCTCTGAGGATCAGGCCTGGGGATGGAAGGAGGGAGGCGACAGGACTGCTTCTCATCCTAAGTCCTCTGTGCTTGGCATTTTTGTTAACCACAAAAATGCACAGCACACAGTGTATTACTTCACTAAAAATTAAAAAACAGGCGCCATGGCGCATACCTGTAATCCCAGCTGCTCAGGAGGCTGAGGCAGGAGGATTTCGAGTTCAAAGCCAGCCTCAGCAACAGCGAGGTACTAAGCAATTCAGTGAGACCCTGTCTCTAAATAAAATACAAAATAGGGCTGGGGATGTGGCTCAGTGATCAAGTGCCCCTGAGTTCAATCTCCAGTACCAAAAAAAAAAAAAAAACAACTAAAATATACATTGAAAACAACTGTGCATGGCATATGGTTGCTGATATTATAGAACAAATAAAAATAAATTTATAGAAAAAAAACTGAAGGGAAAACAGTAGTTTTGTCTGTGCGCAGGTTTTATGATGCTATTTAGCCTCGTCTTTACACCCTTCCATTTTTTCAAATTTCCCACAATCAGCATATATTATTTTTATGAATAAGGGGACAATGTTATATAAAATATCAGAACAATGTTTAAGAATAAGTTTTAAAATTAGAAATGAAGTGAAGGAAACAAAAGTGGATATAAAAATAAATTTAATTAAGCATGTCCATGAAAGAGAAAGATTTAAGAAAAATATTAACAGTCATTATCTTGATGGTGAAATCATGGGGGATTTTTTTTTTCCATCTTATCTCCCCTTTTCTTCCTATTGTTTTTCCTTAATAAGAATGCATTAAATCAGGTTTGGCTAGAGAACTAAATTTGATCTCTCTATTGGCTTCAGATCAAAATAATTAGGTAATGGCTCCGTATGGTGCCAGGCACCTAGAAAGCCCTCAACGTACACTTGTGGCTCTAATAGAACTGAATGTAATGAGGTTTGCTAGTCACTGCTTCCAAATGAGCCCGTTCAGCTTCACTCACTCAATCAACACTTATGAGCGCCTACTGTGTCCAATGACCTGCACAAGAGACTTAGTGTGGGTGTTAGTTGTGGGGGCGGCATCTGACCTTATTGTATGGCAGCCTGGTTTGCAGAAGAGAAAAGACACCCACCTATGAAAACAGATGGATGACGCACCCAGAGCCACATCCAATGGCTCCTTGTAGACTGAAGGAATGGGCCAGCTCCACCCTGGAAATCCTTGGTGGAATCCTACCTGGCCGCCTCTCCTATCAGCTCCTGCATCTCTTTCCATCTCCCCAATGCCCACTCTCCCATTCAGCCATGCTAACACCAACAGAGGCCCCCAAAGCTAGTTCCCCTCTTCCTAGTCCCAGGAGGTACAGTCCTCCAAAATGTCCCAGATGAGATGAATAGCAATGATCACCTGGGGTTCTTTATCATTCAACTACACTTGACTTCAGGAGAGCATCTGAGCTCCCTCTGAAGTGCCGTCCATGGGAAGGCTGGAGAATCAGTGCTGTGTTCTCTGGACAAGCACATCCATCTCTCCATCATTGGATAAAAGAGAAACAAGCCACAAGAATTTCTGACTGTCCAGCCAAATTTGCTGGTTCCCGAAAGACCATTAAAAATAAGAAATGGATGCCTAGTAGTCTGCATGTCAAGCTTCAGAATGTGGCCTGGCTGTCCCTATCTTCACCTACAGTTACATCAGAACCCAAGGAAATACTGTAGCAAGATGTTACATTGAAACCTCTGCTTGAGGCACCATGACATAGTGGACATGATGGGGAAAGAGTGTTGTGACTGTCCTGGGTGAGAAAGCCACTGGAGAGGGTAGGTAGAGAGTCCCCAGAGACCTACAGCCACACCCAGGAAACAGGACCAGCAACTTAGAGGCCATCTTCCCAGACGGTCCATCGGGTAAGAGCTTCTCTGCCTCCCTCATCTCTTCTCACCTGCCTGCTACAACTCCAAAAAGGTGCAACCCTGACTGAGGAGCCAAAGGAAGAGGAATTGATTAAAAGAAAGAGGAGGAGGAGGAGAAACTTACCAGCCCATCGCTTCACCAACCACAGGCTTCCTGCTCACAGTATCCCTAGCTTTGGGGTTGTGAAGTTTTGATACTGCATGGGCTTAAGCATTCTAATTTCCAGATTGAGATAGTGTTTGGTGAGTTAAGAATGACTGCAGAACTTTCTTTTTATCATCTAAGAGCAATCAGAAAAGTCGTGGAACTAAAGGAGTTTATATCCAGGGGATGGGGAGGGACTTTCCTCCACAAATCCATTTGAAAATAAACACACAAATTCATGGGAATGCAAATAGTATTGCTTTATAATTGAATCTCAGAGGTCTTGATTATTCAAAGTCCATACCATCTGCTCTGCTATAGGATTCATTGCCTTTCCAAAACCAAAGAAGTTTCAGTTCCATCTTTTATATGGACGCACAGTCTGACCTATGGAAATGTTCAAAGGAACAGACAAGGGTATTCCAGAGATAGCGAGAAGCATCATGAATGCAGGAAACCCTACAAAGAAAGGCATAAGGTCATTTGAGCAGCCATTCCTATTCTCAGGATGCAGATTCTGCAATCTCAAAACAGGAGTTTCAGAAAGTTCTACCAGCTGCACCAGTTGTACCAAAAGGAAACAATCATAGATAGAATTGTGGTTTGGGGATGGAGGTGATGAATGTTTTCCCTTGTGCCAGTAATTTTTGCATGCCTCATCTCATTTAATCTTTGCCACTATCATGCAAGGTAATGCCATTACATCCATTTACAGAAGGGACACTGGGACTTATAAAAGTTAAGTGCTTTAGGTCAGTATTTGCATGTAGAGACCATCCCCCTCCCACCATACAGGGCTGCCTCTCTGTACTGCTAAATATTTAGATAGTGAAGAAATGGGCAATGTAGTGTGACAGGTTGTGGGTTGCTTAGTGGATGGTTCTACAAGGGACACCAGAAAACCAGTAGGTGAGGATAGTGGGCTAGGCAGCCAAACCCAGAACACAGTTCCCTTCCCAGGGACTCCTGCCCATAGCCCCTTGCTGCAGAGAACCAGGTCCAGACCCCTGGCCCTCACCCTCGACCACAGTGCTGATTGACCCAAAGGGCACCCAACCTATATATGAGCCAGAAGACGACAAAGGGATTGGGAACAAAAATCTCTACCCAAATAGGGACAATGGGAATTAACCAGAGCAATTGGATTCTCTCCAGGGCTGGGGCAGAGGTAGAAAATAGTTGTGGGAGTAGAAACCAAAAGAAGCACACCAGAAGAGTCAGTGGTCAGGTGCATAAGCAAGCAGACCCTGGAGACAGGAGAAGCCAGGAGATGGAGAGAAGATGTCTGCAAAAGAGTGAGTTGGCTGTTGGCAGGAGACGCAACAGAAGTGGGTGCAGAGGAGTTGAATCTCCAAACCAGCAACAAGTAGAACTTTCTGGCTACTTTGGAGACAGTCGACTCTCAGGTCCTAAAGCTCCAGCAGGACTTCCAGTCCCTCAACTCTAACCCAATACCCAGGAGGCCTAGCAACTCAGCTGCTTTCACCTTGACGGGAGACACCTGCCTCCCTTTAAAAAAACAAGCCACAAACCCTTGCCCATGGGTCTTACCCAGCCTGTGCCTGTTTTTGTAAATAAAATTGTCATTACATCTTGGTTAAAATTATCCAAAGACATTATTTTTTATCTTTAGCTGCCTTTGCACTACAATGACCAAGTCCAAGAGCTGGGACAGAGACCATAACCCATAAAGTCTAAAATAATTGCTGACTCTTTACAGAATAAGTTTGTCATCAGGTAACACTGCTGAGCTCTTTCTATAAGCCACTGTTCTCAATACTTGCAAAATCCCACTTAACTCTCACAAATGCCCCTGGGAGAAATCAGTTCTCTCCCTACCCAAATTTTAAAGTTGAGGGAGGGGAAAGGCCTAGAAAGGTTAAAAATAATTTAGTCTAGGTCACAAGTGGTAAGGAGAATTCAAACTCAGCATCCTGAGCATGGAGTCTCTTCTGGGAACTCCAGAGCTGGATGGCCACACTGCCACTGTTAACCCCACAGACCATCCTAATAAATACCTTGTTAGAGGACAGCATTTTTATATCAGAAACATATGCTCCCACCCGAGGGAAAACAGGAGTTAGCTACTAAGATCGAAGCAACGTAGGGAAAAATTAGGAAGTTCATGAGTTGCTCTTGATTGCTACTTCTGCTCACAAGATCCATCAGTCTAAGGTTTGATTCTTGCTTAAATAAGGGGCAGAAGAAGCCACAGTTAAGTATTTTTCATTTGATGGCACAGGTACTAGTCAGAAGAGATGCCTGGCCATAGCAAATAGAGAAGGTCCTGGAGATCTCTTGGTCAGATGTTAACCCTCCAGTGTTAACCTGGTCATGCCAAAGTAGGACAAGGTCCTGGGAAAGTGTGTTAGTCAAGTTTTTAGTTACTGTAACAAATGCCTGAAAAAAATAAACTTACAAAGAGAAAAGGTTTCTTTTGGCCCAGAGTTTTAGAAGTTTCAGTTCATATTAGCTGGGGGGGGGGGGCCTGTTGTTTTTAGGCCTGTGGTAAGGCAGCGCATCCTGGCTAGAGCACATAGTGGAGCAAAGCTACTCACAGTAAGCCAAAGGGTAAAAGAAAAAAAAAAAACTAAAAAGAGGAAGAGACGAGGGTCCCACAACCCCTCTTGAGAGTACAACTCCAGTGACCCAAGACCTCCCAATAGGCCCCACCTCTAAAAGCTTCCACCCCTTCCCAAAAGTGCCAACCTGGCCACCACGTCTTAACACAGGGCCTTTGGGAGACACTCCAGATCTAAACCATAACAGAAGGGAGCCAAGGAGGCTGGTTTGGAACAGCAGCCATCTACCAGCGGGTGGACAGATCCCCCTCCCTTTTTCTTGTTCTGTGGTGCTGGGGACCAAACGCTGAACCTCATGCTTGCTAGGCAAGCACTCTACTACTGCGCTACATCCTAAATAAAAATAATTTTATTTTGAAACAGGATCTCACTAAGTTGCCCAGGCTGGCCTCAAAGATGCAATCCTCCTGCCTTAGCCTCCTGAGCTGCTGGGATTACAGGTGTGCACCACTATACCTGGCCCAGGATGTCATATTTTTTACATACAGTATGGTCAGACCTGTGTGTCCTATCTGAACATCAGCTCTGCATGGAAATAGTCATCCTCTTTGACCCTAAAAAATCATTTAGACTAGTGTTCGCCAGACATCCCTGATCATACCAGACATTCCTGGCGGATCATCTGAATCTCCTGAGGTGCTGCTGGTTTAAAAGGCACCTTCAAGCCAGGCCTCCTAGCTGGAGGCCCTGAGGTGTACATTTTCACACTCACCTCATAACCCTTATGACCTGAAGAGTTCAGGAGGCAGTCACCCAACCCAGGCTTCCCAAACGTCTCAGAAATAAGAAACAAATTCCTAAGCCCCCGCGGGTCCTTCTGAGGCAGAACCTCCAAGAGAGCAGCCCTGGAAGGTAAATTGCTCAGGGGATACTGGTCATCAGCAAAATGTGGTCATACCCATTCTATGTTAGAGGTAAGTAAAGTCTTACCAGAGAGGAGGTGGCTCTCCTAAAGCCCCACGCTGGGCTGGTGGGGAAAGTGGGACCAGAACCAAGATCTCCTAAGTCCCAGGAAACCAGTGCTGTGCCCACATGCCCACAAGACAGGGTGGATTTATTAACCACCCACTACTCCTCCTAACACGTAAGTATTTTGTGAGAGAAGGATTTTGACTCTTTACAGAGGAGCTCGGAGCAGGTAGAGTGACTTCCCCAGGGTCCGCCAGCTCACACGTGGTAGAGCAAAGTTTCAAAGCAGGGTCCTTCTGCTCCTGGCCACAGTCTTCCACTTCCTCTTCGACCCCAGAATCTCTCCCAGGCCCAGCATGATTCCAACACACCGGAGAGAAGCGAATACATTCCCCCTTAGTCACCGACTGTAAAAATAAGAAGCCTAGGTCAAACTGCACCCTTGGGCAGACTCCTGCACGATTCTTTAGTGAGCAATTGCTTTCCCCAGCCTTCTAGAAGGATCTTAACAAGTTCTATTTATAGTTGACCCGGAGAGCACCGATTCTCTTCCTCTCTGGGCTCCTAGACCCCTATCATCACACTATCCTGACTCTGATATTGAGTATGGGCAAGGTGAGGAATAAAAAACTTTCTACTGGTTACCCAAAACCCTTGATAACACCACACCATCTTTCACTGGCTGTGCTAAGAGAAAACCACTTCCTCTCTCTCCTGAACTACTCAGATATTTAAACGTAAAATGCCCAACCTCAGCTCTGTTGAATTAATTGCCTCTTCAACTGATCTCTTCTCCTGTCCACAGTGGGAATGTTCAAAGGCAACCGGTCATCCTGTGCCAAAAGTAAGGTCCCTTCTCAGATAAGAGACACCCCCCCCCCAGGATGGGTGCCACCACACCGTGACTTCTGAAGACCAACCCCCTTGGGTTCAGTGTCTTTCATCCTGAAGGATGAAATCCTATCGGTGTGTCCAGGCCTACCTCTGTGGTCAGTGGTCATGCTTGAAAGCCATCCAGAAATAGTGCCTGAATTGCCCTTAGCAGCCATATTCTCATAGTCTTTGCTAAGCATGATATCTTCCATAAATGATTCATGGGAGAATTCTGAGTGCATTTTATTTTCTAATAACCATCTCTCTCTGCCAGGCCATTATAGATGAACTAAGATACGGAAGAATGGTGAACTCTGATGAAGGATGATCCTCCGTGTGCCCAGAATGACCACCCTGACCTTAGCAATATTAATCCCTGGCCCAGTGTTGTTGAGCATGTCATAGACATCCTCAGGTCACTGGAACTAAATACACTGGCTCGGTGTCATTTTGTATCTGTATTAAGCAACCTGTACATTCGGTTTAATCACGAATAGGAACATGCAGACATAAATCAGAACTTTTGTATGCCAGGATTAAAAGGCCAATGAACTATGCGAAGGTCATCTAATCCCTCCCCCTGCATCTCCAAAGGCATTGACGAACAATTCCAGGCACACTCAAATGCAACCTCTTGCCGGGAGGGGAAAAAAAAAAATCAACCTCAGAAAGATGCCAAGCTTTTTCAGTCAGTTAATTGATGTTTAGCAGGTCCTAGAAAGGTCCTCACACTGTGGTGATGGATTTCCTTCTTTTTCTTTAGTGCAGAAGGAGAACAGCCCACAAAGTGAATGAACTGGTCTACCCTCGGTAAATTGTAAGACCCTGCCTGTGTTTACACTGCTATTCTCCATCAGGGGATCTGTTTATTTAATTGATGGCCTCTGCCTTCTTTAAAGGTTACTCTGGTATTTAGCAGGGTGTTGAGAGAACCTAATAAATTATACCTGCTCCCCACTGCCGCCATCATAGGGTGCAAACCCCCACAGCCTAGGCTCCCTCTACTCTGCCTCAGCCTAAATTGCTTATCGCCATTGAAAGTCACCTGTGAGCTGCTGATTGACATATTTGATGATCTCATCTTGATTCCAATAGGGCTTGAACTCCTTAAAACATTTATCTGAGAGTCTCTTGGAGGAACCAGGGTTGCACAGCCTAAAGGAAAAAAAAAATGCTTAAGAGAACAGAATACTGGTTTAGGGGATCGGATTTGCTGGGAATGCCCCTGTATTCATCCTATGACAAAGTGACTTAAAACAACACACATTTATTATTTTTCAGTTCTGGGGGTCAGAGCTCCTAAAGGCATCCACAGGGTCTCTCAAGCCTCTCTCTGGGCTCTAAGGGAGAATCCATTTTCTCACCTTTTCCAGCATCTGGTGGCTGCCTGCATTCCATGGCTTGTGGCCCCTTCCATGTCCAAAGCCAGCAGTGGCCAGTCAAGTCCTTCTCACAGCACAGCACTCTGACACGGACTCTTTTCCTTCCCTCTTCCATCTCTAAAGGACCTTTGGGACTATGTTGGAGCCCCCTATATAATCCAGGTTCATCTCTCTATTGTAAAGTCATCTTGGAAGTGACCTTGATTCCATCTGCAGTTTTAATTTCCCCTTTCCATGTAGCACAACATGTATTGAGAGTTAGAATGAGGACATTTTTGAGAGGCCATGACTACAACCCCTAAGGAGTAGGGCTTAGAGTATATAAAGGTTACTAAGTGTCCAATTCCAGTCCAGTCCAAAAGTTCAGGAAATAAAGAAGTTTTTAACACTTAAAGCTGCCTAAAGGCAGAATTGATTGCTATTGAAAATACT
The DNA here is from genome assembly GCF_045843805.1 of Urocitellus parryii. Lineage (NCBI taxonomy): Eukaryota > Metazoa > Chordata > Mammalia > Rodentia > Sciuridae > Urocitellus > Urocitellus parryii. The sequence goes on along the minus strand of NC_135536.1, from coordinate 29,487,614 downwards.
GGTGGAGCACACCTGTAATCCCAGCAACTCAGGAGGCTGAGGCAGGAGGATTGTGATTTCAAATCAGCCTAAGGAACTTAGTGAGGTCCTCAGCAACTCAGCAAGAGACTGTTCCTAAATAAAATATAAAAAGGGCTGGGGTTGTGGCCCCATGGTTAAGTGTCCCTGGGCTCAATTCCTAGTCCAAAAAAAAAAAACAAAAACAAAAAACAACAATAAAAACTGTATTTCTAGTTCTCAGGGGGCTTCAAGAATGGACCAAATGTGGCTCAGCAATAGAGTGCTCACTAGCACATGTGAGGTGCTGGGTTTGATGCTCACTCAGCACCACATAAAAATAAATAAATAGGATAAAGGTATTGTGTCCAACTACATCTAAGAAAATTAAAAAGAAAAAAAAAAAGAATAGACTAAAGAGCCACTTCATCAAACATGTGGTTACTACGTGTCAAGCACCCTGGTAAACACTTGTGGTTTCTTATATCACTTAAGCTTCACAAGAGTCCTGCTAAACAAAAGTTATTATTTTAGAGGAGATCAATGTAATATACGCAGGTGAAAATCCCATCTCTGCCTGATCTCAGGCAGGTTACTTAGCCTCACCATCCTCAAGTTCCCCCACCTGTGAAATGGGCAGAACAATGGAACTCACCTCAGGGGACAGTTATGAGGATTAACTGTGACAATGATAACACCTAACTCATTGGTTGGTGGAATATTGTATGAAATATGCTCACCATAGAGTCTGCTTGTTGTAAAAGTTCCAGGGCTCTCACGACAGTTCAGCTCAGCAGGATGTAGTGGACTCCTTGGCTATTTACCCAGCACCTGGAAGCCTCCTCCAGAGGCCATGACTGGGCCTCAGGCAGTCATGCTTTTTGCACATGTCCCTGGCCTCTTGACCATGACTGATTGGACCAGAAGTGGCCACCTGACCACCTGCATTGATAGATGGTAGCTCCCGCCATTTGGAATCAGGCCGCTGCCAGACATTTGAATCCAGTCGCTGTGGGTGCTGTGGAGCATTCACCTCGCTATACGCACTTAAGAGCAGAACAAAACAAAAAAAATTCTGGAGAGAGAGAGAACATAAAGCAGAGACCCAGAAGAGAGCTATGAGGCAAGAAGGAGGGACCAGGCGGTTCTTCCAGTCATCCCTCCCCTCCTGAACCTGCCCGAGTCCCACTCAACGGTGTCCTTGAGACACCTTGTGTCCCCCTGATACACCCCACGGTTTCAATTTAGGGGCCATGAGTGAGTGTCTGTTATTTACAACCCAAAAGCCCTGATGCCCAGGTGTTCACAACGTTTGCAGGCTGCAGGAGCCGGAAGAGGCCTTCAGCTCCTCTTTTCACCCATGACTTGCTCAGGTACTGAGCTATGCCAGACCAGGACCAGTACCTAGAATCTTCTGTCTGCCCAGGTTGAACTCCGCCCTCCACCCCTGGCTATCTCCAAATCTGTTTCTTCATCCCCACTCCAAGAATTTGAGAGCTAAGATGACTGGAAATGGGGGTGGAATTGGGGACTGGAAGAGTCCCGGGGTCTTAGAAGGAGTGCAGACGAAATTTTCACACTGGGAAACCCACACACCCATTCAGGGGCTAATTTCTGTACAGGATCTGGAACTCTTCCAACAGCACCTGGATCTGCCTAGCTGAGGCAGGGAAGAGATGAGCCAAGCATCATTTGCATATATGCAAATGAAGCCTTCCACAGCTGTCCAGAAGCCACTTCTGCTCAGAGCACCCAGCTCAGCAGGTGAAGGGCCTGCTTTTATCTATCTATTCGGCCTTGAGAGAAAAAGACAGGCTTGCCCCAGCTTCCCACCAAGCTGACAAGGACAGTCATCCCAATCCACTGGGCTGGAGAAGCAAAGAGCTTCAACCTTCAGAGTAAGAAATGTGCCCCCCACCCCCATCCTGCTTCCTCCCCGCCCTGGGGCAATTTCTCTGCTAGGCAGGAGCTGAAAGCCAGACCCCAGAGCCAGGACTCTCTAGGGGGCCATGAGGAGCAAAGCTGCTACCTTCCCCTGGGGCTCTCCCTATCTCCCTGGCGCCACAAACCACCCAGGCCCATTCCCAAGGACTTCAGTTCTCCTGCCCCTCCCATTCTGGGGTGAAAGAAGAGACCAGACAATTGGAAAAAATTGGAAATTGGAAAGCCTGAACTGAGACCCATCTCAGCCTTGGAATCCCTAAATCTCAGCCCCAGTTTTTCTGTAAAATTCGCAGGAGCAGGGCAGGGGAATTCAAATTCGTGCTTTAGTCAAGTGACACTTTCCCATCAAACTCTTGGAACACCAACCAATGCAAGCCATGCTGCTCTGGTTGAAACCGTGCTGGGGATCGGGGTGAGCCCCTCATTCCTCCACCCCCATTTACCCCTTAGCAACCTTGATGCCATCAGAGCACATTTTAGTAATGGCTGGGTCACTAGTCCCTAAAGGCCCTTCCTGCTGCTAGAATCTGAGATTCCAAAGCCCCCTGAGAGAGGCCAGGGAACTAATGAGATTTTTTTTTCTTTTTTCTTTTTTTTTTTTTTTTTTTTTTTTTTTTGGTACTGGGGATTGACCCCAGGGGTGCTTAACCACTGAGCCACACCCCAGCCCTTTTTTTTATATTTTATTTAGAGACAGGGTCTCACTAAGTTGCTTAGAGCCTCACTAAGTTGCTGAAGCTGGCTTTGAATTGCGATCCTCCTGCCTCAGCCACCTGAGCCGCTGGGATTACAGGCGTGCGCCATGGCATCTGGCGCTAATGGGATTTTTAACGGCAAGCTCCAAGCCCAGCCTTCAAGTCCTGTGGGTTAACATACACTTAGCCCTCAAGTTCACACTCCTGGAACTGCCCTTAGGAAAATTCTGGTGGAGGCTTTTGGCTCCCTGCACACCTGTCCAGGACCCAAGGCCTCAGGAAGACTCCACACGCCTAAAGAGCTCCCCTCTGAGGGCAGGAAGGGAAGGCTGGCCCCACCTGTGTGCCCTCAGCCTCCTGCTCTGCCTGTCCGTGCTTCCCTGTCTCTCTCTCACACAGAGTCAACTTGTTACTGCCTTCAATTCCAGCCCCACCCACTGCCCAGTCCAGCTCAGTCCGTCCCTGGGAAAGTACAGGCACAATACCTGGAGAAGGGGATCAGGTATCCTGGGGGGGACTGGCCCTACCACACACACAGATGGTTAATCCCCAGGCAATTCTGGGCTCTCCTTTCTCTCTTCTGCCCCTCCCTCTCTCCTCTCTGTTTCCAGCCCTGGGCCAGCTCCCAGCCTCCCTGCTCTCCTGACCCCCTCCTTCTCTTCTGCTTTGCCAGGGACGGCAGTTAACCAGCTGTGGGACCCAGCAAACCACCCTTCCTCTCTAGGCCTCAGTTTTCTCTGAAAGATGAAGGGCTGCACGGACAAGGGGCGTTCAAGCTTTTAAGCTCCCACAGGCCCTTGTGACAGAAGCCAGGAAACATGTGCCTGTCGGGGTGCACCCCTCCCCTCACAGGCACACGCAATTCTACAGATGAGTTCATGGGCCCCGGAAGCCCGTCTATGGACTGGAAAACAGCTCTGCAGAGGTCTTCTCCATGCTTAGCTCCTCTACCAGAGCGGCTTCACCTTCTCCTGCTCTGGGCTGTAGATACCTCAGACACAAGAGGGTGCAGATCGGCCAAGTGACCACCAGCACTGACCACCCCAAGTTCACAGCTTCTCTCCTTTCCCCTCCCCACCACTGGCTGAGGAACCCTGCTGAGGTCCACCCCGACACACACACACACATACACACACACACACACACACACACATACACACACACACACACACATACACACACACACACACACACACACACACAGCTCTAGCCTCCCCCAGCCTGCTTCAGCTGCACAAAAGAGGAAAGAAGGACAGGAAAGGATGGGAGAAGGAAGGGGAGTCAGTTCCTCGGTAGACAGGGTGCAGAGCAAAGGGGCTGTCACCTCCAGCCCCTTCATCTTAGCCTGAAGAAGGCTCAGCCTGGCCTGGAGAGTATGGTATGCAGTGTACTCGCCCACACACCCCGGGCATGTGGCCAGCCATGGCTAGGTAAGTGCAGTCCCCTGCAACCATCAGCTGCCAGGGTCCAAGTGACAGGGTCCTGGCCTGAGAACTCAGGGCCTCCTGCAACCCCTCCTCAAATCCAGCCCACTCAGCACAGCCTACAACACTCCCTCGATCAGGAACATTCAGTGACTCTCCGTTGCTTCCAGCCAAAGCCACCAATCTCTCCAGGCTGTCCAGGTCAATCCCCAAGTCCAGCGGTTCCTGCCTCATCCTCTAAAGCGCTTCTGCACATGGGCCAGCCTGGACCACCAGCCACATCTTGTTTCTGCATATGTACCTGGAGGAATCTGTCCCTGCTCCTCCTGTTAATGTCCACAGGAGCTCAAATGTCACCTGGGCCTTTTGGTCTTCCTAGCTTTCCTTCCACTGGAGCCCCCTCTCCACCAAACCCTCTGGGCATGCTCTAGCTGTTCTTGCAGGCTTAGCCACGTTCTTCTCCATTTCCATGGACAAACTCAACATTAGGAGACAATGGTACTATTTAGTGGGAGTCTCTTGTGTGCCAGGTTCAGACAGGAGCTTTACTTCCCTAATTTATCTCATTACATCATCCCACCAATGCGGGGTAGAGACGGGGTCATTCTCTCCGTGAAGAGGTAAGGAAGAAGCAAAGCCTCATCTCCCTCATTCCCACACAGATTTTCCTCTGCCCTATTCTTCCACCTAAGATGATTGAGAGAATTTAGACGTTGAAAGCAGGATTTTATTCACCTTTCATCTTAAAATCAAGCTATTGATCCATCTATCATTAAATGGTGGTGACGAGGGTGGTCAGAGGACAAGGGAGGCAGAAGAGTATGTGCCAGGGACGAAACAGTTAAGAGCATATTTCGTTTTCACAGAAACCCTAGGAAGTAGGTGTCATCCTCTCCATTCTACAGATGAGGAAAGTGAGGCTCAAGGAGGTTAAGTGATATGTCCACAACCAGTCAATCATCCCAGCCCATGAGTGGCATGGAGAACCTTCCCTCCAAGTGTTCTCCCAAAGCCCCCTCCATTGGTGACCTTGTCATGTACATGCTGCAGAGATGAGCTGGTGTCTCCTTCCATTCAGCAAATGGATCCTTAAATGCTAGAGTCCAATGATTTTTGTAATTGAAAGATATTTTCTTACTGACTTCCATTATGTAATTGGAAATGTATTCCCAAGGGCAACAATTTTTTGGCCTCAAGACATAATTAAAAGCATACAGGAGAGCAGTGTGTATTTTTAAATGGCACAACTAGAGGAAAGCTAATGATTCTATGACACAACAAGAACTCAACCAAAGGATCACCCCAGAAACTGCATTCTGCCCCCTCCAAAGCTGGGCCCCTTTGGAGAAAGGGCAGGCCCTGGTTCCTACCTAGACCTTTACATCAAAGGGTAGTTGTAAACCACCAGTTTTAAACCCTGTACTTTCATGCCCACTTTATAGTCTGTGAATGCCTGTTTAGGAACTAAGCTAATCATGTATTTTTTCAGGGTCTTTTAGGAGCTTTCTAAGGAAAAAGCTGGTCCCCCAGAGAATCATGAAGATCATTTTCATAATTTATTATTTCTTTTCTTTTTCTTTCTTTGTTTTTATTTTTTGGTTTATTTGTTTGTTTGTTTTGTGTGAGGGGTGTACTAGGGATGGAACCCAGGGGTGCTTCACCATTGAGCCACATCCCCAGCATTTTTTATATTTTACTTGGAGACAGGGTCTCACTAAGTTGCTGAGGCTGGCTTTGAACTCACCATCCTCCTGCCTCAGCTACCTGAGCCACTGGGATTATAGGCATGCACCACCCTGCCCAGCTAATTTATTATTTCTTTAAGTGCATAGTGGATTTCCTTTAAGAGGAACACAGGGTGGCCCACTTAAAAAAAAGATCCCGTTTAATAATTCAGTGGGACATAAAGGATTTGAGTTTCAAGCAGCCTGTAGTAACCTAGAAGAGAAAGAGGGGAGAAGCCCCAGCTCCCAGTCCATTTTAGACAACAAAAGCTGCCTTCCCCTCCTGGGGCCAGGAAGAGGTGCTGCAGACTGTGCCACGGCCATGCCCGAGAGGGGAAGACCTGTGTCTGTGGGGCCTCTGTGCTCCACTCTCCGACCGCTTTGTTCCCTGATTTTGTCATTCATTCATTCCTACTCAATCGTCGGTCCAAACATTTGTGTATCCACCCACCTATTCATTGGTTGAACATACACCAGGAAAACAGGATTCGACAGTGAGCCAGACACAGTCCTTGCCCTCTCTGAGCTCATTCTGAGGGACAGGCCAGCAAGAAAGCTGAATGATGATGCAGGGGGTGCCAGGTGCTGGGAAGAGGAGCTGCTGTTTGGACAAGTCTGGAGAGGCTCCTAGGAGAGGGGCTGAGATAAGGCTGTTTGTAGGTGGAGAGAGAGCCTGTGTGTGCCTGAGATAACAGGAGCTTGGGGGGGGGGAGTTGGGGGGAGGGGGAGCTGGGGGGGAGGGGGAGCTGGGGGGGAGGGGGGCTGGGGGGATTCTAGATAGGAGAACACAACTCGGACACATGGACAAAAGACAAAATGGAAGGCAAGAGTGGCTCGTTTTGGGGAAATGAAGATTGTAAGAAACCATTTGAAAAGGACTCAGAGGAAGGTTAAGGAGCTGAGACTGGCTGCAGGGGCTATCTTTCAGGATACATAGAGCGTGGGGAGGTGAAATAAAGGTTCCGATTGAGCAGGATCCAAGCCCACAAATCAAACAAAATGGCAGGCAAGTGGCCGGAACATCTCAGGCATATTTCTCACAGGTTAAAGACTCTGAGAGCCCTTGACATCAACCCTCAGCTGCAGAAAGCAGCCCTTGGTACAGTCCAGGCTCCACAGGAGAGTTTTCCCGAGATCTAGGATGCAACCTGGGTTTCAGTGCCCCAAGGCAAAGGTCCCAGGCCAGACCAAACATCCCTAGAATAAAGGAAGGTCTCTGATTTCATTACCCTCTCCACTTGGAAAGCTCAAATCGCTGCTGTCAAAGCCCCATACAGCCAGGCATGGTGGTGCAGGCCCGTGATCGAAGCAGCTCAGGAGGCCAATTCAGCAGGATGGCAAGTTCAAAGCCAGCCTCAGCAACAGCAAGGCACTAAGCAACTCAGTGAGACCCTGCCTCTAAATCAAATGCAAATTAAGGCTGCGGATGTGGCTCGGTGATCAAGTGCCCCTGAGTTCAATCCCCAGTATCACTCACCCCCCAAAAAGTTCTCATACAGCCCTCGTGGCTCTGTTCCAGTGCACCTCCCCGTGAAGCCATTCTGGAAATGATCTTCCTTCCTGCATACCTGTGAGACCACGTGTCTGTCATTCCATCCTGAATTAAAGGCATCAGTGGATGTGCCAATGATACCAAGCTTTATATCCTACAAGTCTGTAGCCCTATGAGAAAATCAAGCTCTGCCCATCAAAAATGGCTTGCAGGACCCCTCTGGGCCTCTCTCTGAACACAGAGGACCTGGGGGCTTGAGAGAAGCAGAGAGGGAAGACAACGAGGGCCAGACCCTCCCTCTCTCCTCCAGGCCCCAGGGAGGCTCTGGAATTGTGTTTTCCCTCTCTGTTTTGGGTTGAGCCTGTGTTTAGTCCCTGGAGGGGCAGCCATTATTTTCCTCAAGGTTTCAAGGGGGTTGAAGAGCGTCTCATATTTCTCTGTTTGGCAAATAGTTAGTCCCTGGCCTCCCCTCCCAGGAATCAGGAATCCCAGAAATTGAAGCCAGTGGGACTCAGGTTTCTTTCTGAGGAGGGGCTACTACAGCAGATGCCAGTCGAGCCCAGGAAATCCAATCAGGAGAGGGTACATCAGGGCTTGGGTTTTCTAGGAGGAAGGAGGGTACAAGCCCGAGAGACCATGTCCTAATAGGGCAGAAGCAGGCTCAGTTCCCGGCCACAGCAGAAAACCCTTTCTTTCAAAGCTGCACTGGAATCCTGGAGACCAGCGGCAGCCATTGTGCTCTGGGCTGTGGGCACGTTTCTCTTTGGGAGGGGGCAGGAGAAAGCAGGAGGCAGCATCCCACTCTGGAGAAGGGGGTAGGAAGGAGCAAGTCCCAGCTGAGAGACGCAGGCCCAGCCCAGATGCCAGCAGACAGGGAGAGGGAGCAGGAGGAGGGAATGGGAAGGAGCCAGGCTTCTGAACACAGGCGTGGAGATGGCAGGCAGACGCTTACAAGAAGAGCAGGGCTGACACCTGAATCTAGCTGGCTTCCCCCAGGAGAACACTTTAATGAGGCTCACAGCTGTAATATCACAGAACGAGCATTAACAATGCTAATTACCTAAAGTTTAGCCCGAGAACATTCTCAACCCACCCGCCTTGGGGACACACTTTTGTTCTGGCCCTGCTGGGCTCAGGCTTATGACAAAGCTGTGACAGCTGAGCATTAGGGTAGGCCGAGGTGGGGGTGGAAGGCTAGTGAGCACCGCGGGCTGCAGGAACTCCAGGAGAGGATGAAGGAAGACGGGTGGGGACATCAGTGTCCCTCCACTGAGAAACCCAAAAGGGAGGCCCTGGTGAGAGTCAGACACCCCCCACCCCCACCTTGGAGAAAGCTGGGAATGGACTGCCTCCATTTGTACCTGGCAGAGGCTCGTGGGCCCTTCTCATCATCACACTGCCTTCTGCAGCCTCAGAGGACACCCTTAGTGCCCCTCCCACCCTCTGGCACCCAAGATGGTTTCCAATCAGAGTGGATTGTTTTTGTTTTTTTAAAGCAACAGAATCACGAATAAAAGACAAGAGAAAACCAGAGCTATGCTGGCCAATGGTTTGAGCTGAAAATTGGAGCTCAGGAAACTTCTTTCTACCCCTATCCCCAGGGCATCTGGGCATCTCCAAAGTTCATCCCCAAATCCTAGGCTTCTGCAGAATTAACTTGGAAAATCACTCAGAACCACCCGAGACTCCGGCACCCTGGGTCCCATGCCACACCAAGGGGATGAGTAGAGATAGGTTCTGTTGGGTACCCCACAGGACCTCTGGGGAGATCCAGGAGCTGAAGGACAGGTGTGGTCATTCACGTGCATGTACCCTTAATCTGCATGGCTGCTTACCCAAACTCGCCTGAATCTAGAGCCGGGTTTGTCAGACCTCATGCCTGTATCTATAAAAGTCACCCAGCTAGATAAAATAAGACCTAGAACTGCGACTCCTCTCACAGTATCTCTTCTACTAACCCAAGGAGGAGGGGACCATGTTCTATCCCCATCAGAATCCTTAGACTGTCCCTACCAGGAGCAGCCACATCAATCTCTTATCTCTGGTCCCTTCTTCTTAGTCCTCCCCTCCCCGCAGAGGAAGGACCTTCTGCTCCATGTCTTCTTGAACATTAATTGGAAGGCTTCAGGTTTGCCCTCCCTTATAAATAATGGAAATTTATTTCCCACCATTTGGAAGGTTAAGAAGTTTGAAATCATGGTGCCAACAGATTTGGTGTCTGGTGAGGGCCCCAATCCTCAAATCCTTCATCGCACGCTAACTTCACATGGTAAAGGGGTATTGGGGGTCTCTTTAGAGCCCACTTTTAAACGGACATTAATACCAGTTATGAGGGTTGCTAATCACCTCCCAGAGGCCCCACCTCCTAATACCATGACCTTTCAACATAAAGATTTAGGGGGATCTGATATTTTGATCATAACGCTGGGCTCCCAGGGGTTAGAGCAGAAGCAAGGCCAGCCCTCCGTGCAGATGAAAGCCCGCACATGGGCATTTGCATGATCTTTTCCTGTCTGGCCTTTATGAGCCTAAGTCCCCTGCTGCTGGAATCAGCAGTTCAACATTGCAAGCCCAGCTGTCACATAAGGCCACTTTGGGTAAACGCCTGGCCTTTCTCCTCTGGCCCCTGGCTGCAGGGAGGGCTAAAACCTGCTCAGTAGCCCACATCTGCAGCAACAATTAGTGGCTCCTCTGCTAAAATAACAGGCCTACATGATGCTGAGACAAGCAAAGACTGAAGGCACGTGAATGGCTTCTTGAAGAACAGTGGAGCACAGGGGAGCAAGCAGCTCGGGGGAGGAGCTAAACTGACTTGCTCTCCCCCCGCCGCCCCCCCAACCATGCCCACCCACATCTTAATGAATAGCATGAATACATTCCCACAAGCTCATTGCTCTTCTTGCTCCCCCAAATCCCCCCTGACCTGGCCTATCATACACCATAATATTGCCTGTTCGGTGCCTGCTAAGCAGATTCTGGAGACTTCTCGTGGAAGTGTACCTTCTGTGAGGCCTCTTGCTCCTTGCCCAGTGAAGTCATCTCCCTGCCTTTTATGGAAGGCAGTTCCTGACTGAGATGGAACCAGCTGGTATCTCGAAAGACCCCATCTAGAGGCCGCTCCCCCATCCCACCCCCCACCATGTTTCCCACCTCCGCCGTTAGTCATCTCTGAATCATTGGCCTCCCCTCTCCCAGAAGTTTCTGTGGGCTCCCTTTGGAATGGTCTGTGATCTCCTCGGAGGGATCTCCTGAAAATGAGTCAGTGCACTCCTGCAAAGGAAGCTCTCTAGGTTGAAATTACGCCCCCTGCTGTGCCCATGAAAGCCACCCTGACGTGGCTTCCCAGGAGCTTATGTGTGGTGTGATGGGGTCAGAATTCCATCACCAAGCAGCAACTGAGACCTGAAAGGTGTTGCTCCTGGAGTCTCCTTGCAAACACGTTAAGCACCAGGTGCTTCTCTGGAACCGGATACCCATGCTACACACCCAAACACAGTCCCACTGTACACCCCAACATGGAATTTGGGTGTGCATAATTTGTACATTGTGGACCTCACACCATTTATACATTTGCCATTCATGTTCTAAAGACTGGGAGGAAAATAACTAAGAGCTCCCAAGAGTTTTAAAAGCCTTTTATTTGTTTACACATTCTCTAAATTGCAGACAAAAGATTTGCTACATGGATAGTTAACACTGCTAACCAATCACAGAACAAGATACTAACCACAGTAAGAAAGAGACAGGGCGCTTGTGACTCAGTCTTCATGAACGTGCAAGAGTCCACTGAAGGGCTAGGACATCCAGTGGCTCCAAAGATAGAGGCTGCCTGACACCCACATTGAGTCTTGACCTCTCCAAGGCTCCACTGCTGGAACTAGATCAGGACAGGAAGAAGGGCAGGCAGGTGGTGGGTCCTGGCTCATGGGCAGCCCGTCCAGCCAGCCTTGGGAAGGAAGGAAGAGCAGGTGCTTCTTCTCCCAGGCAAGTCCTTGTTCTGCGAGCCGAAATCCAGATGTGGGCTGTTTCCAACCTGTAGATCCTCCTGGAGACATTCTCAATATGCCAGTTCTCTGGGAAGTCACCAAACCAGAGTATCCCCTTAGGGTGGTGGGAGATGTGGCACAGCCTCATCTCCAATACTGAAACACCAAGAGGTCTCAATAGATCCCTTAGACAGGGCAGGACATCACTGCACTTTACACTTGGAGCTACGAAGGAGTGGGAATTGACACACAGGAGAAAGGAGCATCCCTAGAAGACAGAGGAACCAGAGTGGCACACACACCTATAGACTGAAACTACAATCACATCACACCTGAAAGAGGAGGAGAGCTTGCAGAGTGGGGGATGGGGGCTTCCTGTTTGTTTGTTGCTGTGGTTGCTTTTTAGAGAAGCCAAAGCAAGCCAAATGGAAATATCGTCTCCAGACCATTACACACAACTTCCCAGATCTGCAGCCCTTTTCTCTAACCTCATGAAAGCTGTGTCAGCCTCAGTCCTGCACACTGCAGCAAGTAGCTCAAGGCAAAACGTCTAGGTTGTTCAGTCAGCAAGAGGCAACGTGGTGTTAGGTCCTGAGGTCCAACGGGGAGAGTGTCCAAGGACATAAAAGGAAGACTCTCATTTGCAGGCATTTCTAGGGCTGGAGGCCAACTCTCTTGGCCATTCCTTTATGACAAAGAGTTTCAGAAGGAGTTGTGGTGGGTGGGTAAAAGAAAGCATGTGGGAGCCCTAGGGGTGGGATGCTGGAATGGCTTCCATCTCTTGTACCCCCACCTGGAGGAAGTTGGTATTGCATCTACAAGTACACAGACACCAGTGGAGGCCCAGTGATTGGAGATCATCAGAACATTTCCAGGGTCCCCTTCCCAAATGCCTCACACTCTCTGACTCAGCCCACCAACTTCCATGCCTTCCAAGGAGCCTGTGCAGACATGAGCTTCCTCATAGGAGAGCAAGACAGGTTTCTCCCCCAAGGGACCTTCCTACCCCTAGACCCTCCTGCCAATGTCCACCCAGAAGAACCCCAGGGTTCATAAGCAGGGTCAGACCTCACCAAAGTCACGGAGCAGAGGACTCATGGGCTCAAGGGCCATTGCCCACTGCTTAGGGGCAATACTTCCAGTCTGGCCTGGTTAGGATCCAACTTGAATGACAGTTCCCTCCCCTCTCCTGCTAGCAATAAGGATACGGGGAGACTGGCCATTCGAAGGGGGTTAGGGTTCAAAAGAACCTTGCCCACAGGCTTTTAAACAGATGGGTAGATCAAAACCTGGAACTCCCTTCAGGTTCTCAAGCACTGTAGAATGGAACTCACAGCCAAATCCCATGTCTCTGACTCTCCATAGAAATCACCAAAATCACCTTGCTAACAGCTAGGTGCTGTCCAGATCCCCAAAGAGTACTTCCCCTGGGCCTCCTCTCAGAAAGGCCACAGACCTCTTTAGGCCAGCCCTGAGCTGACCTCTCCACGTGGGCCGGAGCATGGCTCCCCCAGGTCAGGCATTTCACTTGCAAGTGAGCCTGGTGTGGCTTCTTCAGGGAATAGCTAAAAGCTGAAACCTGGCTGTCATGTGTGCAGAGAAAATGGAGAAGAAATATATGGTTTATCCGATGCTGTCGATACAGGCAGCTGGGAGTCAAACTAACCCTGAAGCCAGGAGCTGATGAGTGCCTGGCCAAAAGCGGGGGTAGAAGGTTAACAGAAAACATCTCTGATGTTGGGCTTCATCTACACACCCACCAGCCATGCCAGAGGCGGGCTCCCCAAGGCTGTGTCAACCTCGACTGGGTCTCTGTGGGAGACCACCCAATAAGGGCATCAGTCTGCACCCCGCCGCTTCCTACCCTCTCTGCTTTCTGCAGCAGGGACTGGACAAGAGCATCATGTGGGTCGCTTTCCACGTCTGCAATTGCACCTGCCAATTGCACCTCCCCCCACTCTTCCCAGGAATTTGAAAGCAGCCCTGGAGACCCAGCCTCCGATTCCCTGGCTGCCTGGCACTCTCCAAGCATGAAGATGACCTCACGAACTCCCATGCTAAGGATGTTTACCTTCCCAGGGCAGCCAGCACTTGGAAAAACAGAAAAGCAACCAGGCTGAGATCATCTGTGTTCCTCTCCCCAACTAGTGTGGAAATAACTAGATGTTTTCACGTGCTACTCTTCTACAGATGAACGGGCATCCAGAGACTTGGATACACACAAACCTTCCTCACTGGCACAATACTTCAAATGTGATCAGGATTCTTTGGGAAAGCTAAGTTTTATAGCTGAAAAGCAACTTGGAGGCAGAGCCAGGGTGAGGTTTTATTTATCCAGCAACCACATAAGACCTAGCGCATTACTTTGCTCACAGTCAAGTCAAATGCCCTAGCCAGTACCAGCCTGCCCAGCGATCCCTCTCTGAGGGCAAGAGATGTGCTTATTTGCTTTCAGAGGAAACACACTGAACCAGTATGGCAGATGAGTAGTGGACAAGTAGGATGGACACACTCCCTTTTCTAGCCAGAGGAGCACAGGTGCTCTCCAAGCACCTGGCCGTTTAGTGAAAATGTGTGGTCTGCCTGCTTTCCCAAATGCCACCTGTCCCAGATGCACTAGTATGCCAGGACTCCCTGCCTACCTAGCCCAGCTTCTTCCTACCGCCTCTGCTCAGAGATAATCATTCTGTATTTTCATGCTCATACTCACATATTACCTAGCAATGTTTCTTTTGCTTTTTTCCAGTCCCTAATTTAGTTCTCTTCAACTACATGTTGAAAACGCACAGGGGTATATTTTGTTTTTCTTTTATGCCACCGTGTCTTCCCACCACCACGCTCCTGCATCTAGCATGGCAGGAGGGAAGGGAGGGGAAGGTACAGGGAAGGGAGAAGGCAGGAAAAGAAGAGAGCAAAGGTCTCAGTAGGGAATACATGTGAAAGGGCAAAGTCAATAAAAATCCAGCCCCAATTCTAGCCATAAAGTCGTTGCATCCCTTTGATAATGCAATCAAGACTTGGTGTTTTTTTTTGTTTTGTTTTGTTTTGTTTTTCCAAGTCCTCAAGGATGGCCAAACACCTCTCCCAAAGAAGCAGAAGTGAGTAGGTGAGAGATGGAGAGAGTGGAGGGAGCCAATGGTCTTTCAAGCACCAAGTCCCCTGTGTGACCTCTGTGGCTCTGCAGGGTCTGGGAGCTGGAGTTCCTGTCTGGAGAAGGCCTTCAGGGCAGATGTGTCTGGTCTGGCAGCTGCTGGCTCTCCCTCTCATCCTGGAGCAACACCGAGAGCTCTCTTTAATCCATCAGGCAGGGTGTGTGTGTGTGTGTCTGTGTGTGTGTGTGTGTGTGTGCACCTGTATATCTCTGTTCTCATCAATATTAATAATATAATACAAATGACAGAGATGCAGAGGGGCAAGCCAATGAAATGCAGAGGGCGTAACTATAACCTGGGGGTCCATGGGGCTGTGCTGCTGAGGTAGTACCCAGGCCCCAGGGACTCGCGGGTCTCCCCCATTGCACACAGGGACCTCTTGCCTGCCACCGCAGTGCTTCTGTGCCAGACTGAGTTGGTGCCGACCTGAATGGCCATCTTCCTCGCTGCTGCCTGGGCTAGAGGTCATTATTAGTAATTATATCTCTGTCCAAGAGGATTCTGGCTGCCTGCCAGTCCCAGCCCTGGCTTCCTCTGGCTTGCCCTGGGAAATGTCACCCTCAGCACAAACACTCCTTTCTCATGGTGGGGCCAAAGGGGGGGAAACCCTGGAATGTCCCACTGTCAAGGCTGCTGGCCCCACAATATGAGGCTGAGGCTAGAGCAAAGAAAGTGGGAACAGAGTCTGAAACTGAGGGGCATCCCCCTGCTCTGACCCTGTGACATCCCTCAGGGCAGGCAGGGACCCCCCTCCCCCCGCAGGCCTCAGGGGCACGGCAAGATTCACCGGGAACCAGAGAGAGGCTCTGGGAAATCCACTCCCTTCCATCCCTTGCTCCTCACGGGGAGCTCCCTGTTCTTTCTGGGAATGCACTGAAGGCAGGACTGGCAAAGTGGGACCATTCCCGCCCCCTGGGTTTCCTGGAGGGACTTCCTTTCCGCCTCTCTTCCCAGCAGCCTGAGTATGGAGAGGGAGCTCGGCAGCCATGCTTTCCTGCGAGCAGCTGCTGAGATGCTTGTAGGAGCTCCCCCTCTGTCTGCGTCTGACCACCCTCCCATGTCCAGGGTGCTGAGCAAGTGGCACCCACATCCTTGTCGCTCCTCCTCCCTCTCAGAGCAAGTACCCCAGCTGTCCCTCATATCCACCAGAGGCTCTTCAGCCTCCTTAGAAAAGGATTCCCAGCTCTCAGACCCTGAACCAACCCACCTTTTGTACATTTTCTACACTTAGAGCAAGTGGTGGTGGCTTCTGGCCAAGAACTATAAATAGACCTCAAGCCCTGGGCATGCTTAGAAATGGGGAAGGAACCCCAAATCGCAGACAATCACAGGGACCACCCTTCTGACTGCATATAAATTAGACCTGAGGGCGGTTAAGGTTTGGGTGGGGAGATTGCAGGCCTGAGACAAATTGAAGTGTCTGTTCCTTCCCACCATCTCCCCCCCTCCTCATTCCTCACCTGGCACGCAGATAAAACTGAGCTCAGCTGAAAACCAGAAGCATCCTTCAGGGGTGGGAGCAAAATTCCAAAAGGGGTCACACAAGCAAGGAGCAGAGGAGCAGATTCTCCTTTGCTGAGCTCCAGATGCCAACCACACTGGCCAGGGCCCCCATTCACTGCCCAGCTGCTGGCCTCCTGGACTTGGGGTATTATGCCACCTGGTAGCAGTGCCTAGAACCCCACCACTCCCTAAGCCTGCAGGCCAGGATCTAGCCCACCCTTTGCTGCCATCTGTCCCCCAAACCTGGCCAATCTAGACCCAAGGGCCTTCAGCAGCTTATCTCAGGAAGTCAGAAGGACACTTGTCCAGAGGAGTGGGGACATGCACGGGGATCAGTCAGGCGGTCCCTCCCACCTCCAGGTGAATGAGGGGTACTGCTCCCGCCTGCTGTGCCCTTGGAAGCCCCCCCTATCCAACAGGGAGCCAGAGACCAGAGGCCTTGGGAAACAGGGGGCTGGTTCAGTGTCCACTGTGGGCCAAGGTTTGGGTGTTTTGTTTGTTTTGTTTGGGGTTTGGGCGGGTTGTTTTTGTATAGGATCAAAAGCCTGAGAAAAAAAATGGGTTATGAAAATTCGTCACCCTACCCCTTGCTCTCTGGTTATCTGCTCCAGGATTTTTCCCTAAGGAAACCAGGTGCCCACCTTGTTCTGTCACAGGCTTAATGGCCTCCCCAAGGGCTGTCCCCTCCCTTTTCCTTATTAGGCTTGTCTCTTCACCTCCTTCCTCCAGCCTCCCCCTCTCCCCCCAGCTCCCTAGCTTCTCCAGGGATGCCAGCTCTCTAAAGGTGACACCAATGTGCTGCTCCTTAAAGGAGCCAGCCCAGGACCGGTGGCACCTCAGTGGGTGTGTGGACCTGGACTGTGACTTTGGAACACCCTAAGGAGGAGTTGAGGGAGGGAATCCATAGAGGAAGGGGGAGGACTGTCCTCTCAGCACCTTCAGAACAGGCTGAGAGCCAGCCTAGGGGACAGACAAGGAGGTCCTCAGGACCCTGCCCTGGGCCACCAGCCAAGCTTTGCCCCTCACACGTGTGGCTCAAAGAGGAGACTAAAAGCCCCTTTGCTCTGCATCCTGGAGCCTAAGGTTGTCAGTGATCTTCCTTCCACACACAGAAGAGCACAGGTCTCTTGCCCTCGAAGGAAGCGTAATAACACCATGTCATTTTTCTTCCTTGAGATATCTGGGCTTTTTAGGGGAAAAGCTGGAAAGGAATCGTGCTGCATTTAGAGCAGGAAGACAAAACTGTCCCCGGAGTGTTACTCCCCTGGGTACCATGAAGCCTTCCCTGGGAAACCCGGGCCCTCCCCACCTTGAAACCTGGATTTCCCCCAGCCCGGAAGGCCTCGGGCCTCCCGCATACCCACAGCTGTCTCAGCCTGAACCACAGGAAGAGCTGCTCTCTGCAGCCTGCCTCGGCTTCCTACCTGGCCCTGGGGCAGTGGCGTAGCAGGGAGCCTCGGGACCTGCTGGGTCCTGCCTCAGGGGCTGCAGGTCGGTGGAATGGAAATCTAGCAGGGGCCTCGATTCTATCTCCTCACAAAGTTGCCTGTTCTGCATTTCCAGCAGGCCCCAAAAGCAGTGTTTCTAAAATGTCTGTAAGGGAACAGGATTTCTTCTTCAGGTTCGGATCCTGTAGCCCCACCTCTCTGGTCTGCAGAAGCCACAGTCGAGGGCTGAAATGGAGCCAAAGGGCCCTTTCTGTTCCAGGGATTTGAGCCCGGAGGCAACAGCGTCATTATCTCCACTCTGTGGCCTTTGCACCAACTGATAGTAGCTCCGGTGGAGAGAGGATCTTCATTCTTCCAGGCCCACATAGGATCTTTTCCAGCTTTATCCTAATCCCTGCATTGACCTGGCTTCTAGAGAGATACCTTACACCCACCTTACACCTTGGGCAATGAGGTTCAGAGAAGGAAAGCCACTTGCCCCAAATTAACCAGCTAAAAAGAAGCAGAGCTGGGCTTTAAACCAAGGTAAAAGAGAGTGTTATACTGACCTGAAATGATCGACGCCCTCTGCAAAAGCCAGTTTGCTCTTCCAAGCTGGTTTGCAACCTTGGAGGTGGGGACAGGATCTTGAAGTCTTGAGTCCGATGGCAAATCCTTACCTCCCACCAGAGCCCATGCAGCCCACAGTCTCCTTGATCGAGCTCTGGCCTAGTGGTCCTGACCCCAGGCAGCCTGGTTCTTAAAACCTAAATCCCCTCTGGTCAAAAGAGAGATTCAAGAAGGCATCTAACTTTGGCTGTCATACAAGACAAACATGGAAGGCATTTGGAGTTCCTCTCAGACAAGCTCAATTCTGCAGTGGCTTTTAAATAACATTATGCTTTTTAAGACACCCAGTGTCACTGTGGAACAGGCAGGCAAGAGTTATCACCTCAATTTTACAGGGGTGGGAGGGACCGAGGTTCAGAGATACTAAGTGACTTGCCCAAGGTTGCACAGCTACTTAACGGCAGAGGTAAAACTAAAACCCTGATCGATCGTTCACATGCACCCTAGGATTCCAGTTTGTTCTCAGGGACTCAAAGAATGAGACCAATCTGAAGTTTACCAACACCCTCCTTTTTCCAGTGCAGAAGGTGGTAAAGGTGACAGATCCACCTGCTTTGCTATACCCACTTTCTGGATGGGGAAACTCCAAAGAGGAGGGAGGTTGGGTTGGGAGGAGAGTAAAGAAACAGAGTAGGGAACTACTCAGAGCCCTGACCAGACCAGCATCCTCAGGCAAGCTCCAGTGTCTCACCCTGGCTGGAGAGATCTGTCCACCCTCAGCTTCTGTGGGCACAGCAGTCTTGGTAGGAGAGAGAACAGGGCGCCCTTCATCTGCATTTCTTTGGGGAGCAGATTCACACATGCTCCAAAAGAGGGCCTGTCGAGTCGCAGAACCAGAACTTTTGGTTTTGGATTTATGCCTTTAACTTTCAAGTCACTATGGCATTTGGGAACATTGGGGAACATTTTTTTTTCCTAAAACTAGTTTAAAATGAATCTCAAAGCCAATAATCACCATTTAAGGACACCCTGCTTTGGGGGTTTGTGGGAGGAGAGAGATCCAGAGTAGTGAGAATAGGAAATGGGCCCCTCTGCTTTGATGGGACCCTCTCAAATCCTCCCAGGGCCTTCCAAACCCAGATGGGCCCAGCAGCCAGCAGGAGGAAGAAAATAGCTTTGGAGAAGATGGAAATCCCATCTGGACAGAGGCCCTTTAAATGAGATCATTATGTATGCATGTAACTCACCCTGAGGCCAGGAGGGCCTGCAGGAGAGTGACCCTCAAGTCCCTCTGCAAAGGAATGGGGGAGACTCACACTGCCTGGCTGCACGCCATGCTGCCCTGGGTCCACTGGCCAAGAGCAATTTCCCCGGAGAAGAAGGCCCCTGCCAGGTCCCAGAATGAACACCGCAGCAGGGTAGAAGTGGCCCAGCCAGCCCGAGTCTCCGGGGGCTTCTTCAGCAGCTGAAGGACTAAAAATAACCTGGGTCTTTGTTGTGAGCTGCTGGACCACAGAGATGGAGCAGGTTTCAGGGAAGCCGAGCATGCGCGAGGGTCCCACTGACTGAGACCTGCCCTTTGGGTAAATGATTTTTCCAGAAATGTGTCAGTTACTGTGCTGCTGCTGCTGCAATTCAAAGACAGTCTGATCCACTCCAGCCCACGGGGCTGTATTCCAAAAGACAGTTCTCAGAATCTAGGCCTCCCCACCTCTTTCTTCTAGAAACATGTTTGTTTTATAAAACAAGAGTCCAGCTCATATGGGGGAGCTTAGGACACGAGAACAGCCCACAGGCTGAGGGTTCTGAACCCTTGCCACCCGGTCACAAATAATCACATCACCCTAATCATCTGCTGGAGTAACGACCTTCTCTCCTCCATCCTCAAGTTTCCAGTCAGGTCTCAATAGACAACAGCAAACATACACCGTGGGGAAGGAAGAAATTGCTTGGGCAAAGGAATTGGTAGCGTCGCGACAATACTGAAGGGGTTCTCAAGGCCGCGGTCCCTTAAAACCCACATTTGGACACTGGACTGGGTAGGCTTTGCTCACCTTCCCAGTGCTTGGATCCCACCAGGGGAAACAAAACTAGGCCTCTAACCAGCTTGGTTTGGAGGCAGAGTCTTGACCATTTTTCTCTGTCCATAGGCTGTGGCTTGTCGCCTCACAAGGCCTCGGCTCTGAAGGTCAAAGAACCAGTTTATCCTGATGGATAACCAATACTGACTGGCCATGGCAGGACCTTAGCATCATTCTCCCAATGTTTCCTCCCATCTCTCGGTCCCCAAACCCCCCAACCCCCCCCCATCAAGTGATAACACAGTGGATGAAGGACCCCCACCCCACTGCTGGGGTTCTAGAGAGTACCACGTCCTCTTCACAGAGACCAAGGAACAAGAAGGGAGGTGGGGGTGGGGTCAAGTCTCCACCTTCAAGATGGCTTCTAGAATCCAAGTCTAGAAGTTTCCCCATGAGGCTGGCGATGAACAACAACTTCTCCACGGCACTTTGTTCCTCTGGTGAGAATTTAGGGTGAAGGGTGTGAGCTGGGGGTGGGGAGGATGTGCACAGATCTCTTGGAACACCATAGATAAAAAGCATCAAGTCACACGCGTGGTTGACGAGGGGTCACAAAACGGCTTCCCTTAAATCAGAAACCCGTGGGAGGGGCGCAGTGCTAAGGTAAAAGTGAGAGGGTTCCACAGGGCTGGGGCTGGGCCTTGTTCTTCAAAAGTGCAAGATCCTTCTGGTAGAAACAAGGAGGTGCTGGCTGAAGTACCATCGGTGGGGCAGGAGGTAAGAAGATACCGGGTCCTCTCGGTTCCCTATGTCCACGCCCTTCTGTGACTATTCATTTTCCTCTCTGTTGGTCTGTCCGGATGTATGGGAGGAGGGCTCCGTCTGGTTTAGACTGGGCTCTGGCTCAACCTCTCCAGCAGCAAGTCACATGCTGTGACCTGGGGCTCTAGGCCTGGCAGCCAAAGGCAGAGGCTTTCTCTTTGAGCAGTTCCCAGCATAAGTGGCAGCTCCAACTTCCTATAAGACACAAGATGGCATTAGTAGCATCCCCTCTCTAACTTTGGAGGCCCAGCCCAGTGGCCCTAACTTCTTACAAACCCTGTTTTTCTTCAACGCTCATAAGAGGCCCAGTCTCCGTCCTGAAAACAAGCTGGCATCTGCCACTCAGCAGAAAGTGCGTGCTCAGAGATGATCGGCTAACCCATCATAAAGACCCTCACTTCTTGGTCACGCCTCTTCACCCACCTCTCTGGGCCTGGGCCGTTTTTCCTGGATGCTCACACCTCCCCATCGTCTCAACCACCTGTCTCAACCTCTTGGGCCCTCAAGTTGGAATTTCAGCTGGTGGAAGTGTGCCTCAGTTTCCTTGTGCGTAACATGCTAGTCGTAGTCGTTCGTACCTACCTCATGGGGTTGTGATGATTACATGAGACAAGACATGAGAAGCCCTTAGCTCAAGGCCTGCACCACAGAAAGGGCTCAAGAAGTGGTAGGAGGAGTAGCTGTTGTGGTTACTGTTGGCCTCATTGTCATTACCTTCTGGGGGCTCTGCCACTGGGGGGTTTAAACAGTACATGTGATAGCCACGGTCACAGTCATCGCAGAAGAGCAGCTGGTCCTGGCAGAATACAGAGCAGGCAGAAGGGAGGAGAGAGATTCGATTATTTGGGGCCAATAATCTGGCCCCCACTCATCCCTGCAGCTATGTTTCCAGAGATCAACCTCGCTGGGTTCCCCTTCCCAGGTGACTTCAGAGTCCTCATTGTCCCCTGGACATGGCTCATGCTTTGTCCGTATCTAGATTTCCCTCTCTGACTCCCAAGCTGTACACATCTTATCCCCACCCTAGGGTCCTGCTCAATTCATACCTCCTCCAAGAAGCCTTCCTCAACTACCCACTCACGTCCAAGTTTAAAGGGATTCCTTATTCTTCTAAAGTCCTATAGCAAATAACGCTGCTTCCAAAGGGCAGAAAACTAATTTTATGCATTTTTCTATTTCCCATGATGATTGCCTCGTATATAGAAAATACTTTAAATATTTGATATCTTTAACTGAAGTCCTCCAGTCTCTACTCTTTCCATCTGAAAAGCAGACGACAGCTATACTCGGTGGTAAGGTTCGTGAAAACACAAAACCTCTTCAGGGTTTCATTATGCGAACGTAGGAAAAAGCAAACAGTACCCTTCTTCAACTTCCAAAAGCCTTCTCCCAGGAATGCAGGTGAGATCAGGGGACAGGGTGTGTTTTGAGGCCAGGAGACCAGTTAGAAGGCTGCTCTAGCCACTGAAGTGAGAGAGGATGGTGGGTTGAAGTAAGACTGTGGCATGGAAGAAAGAAGTGGGTTTTGTTCCATTTAAAAGTCATTAATTAGATGTGGAGAGTGACAGTGAAGAAATCAAGAATGTCTTCGAGGTTGAGACTTAGTCAGCAAGCCAAATGACAGAGTACCCACTGAGCCATGGGCTGGAGAGTGAGCCCATAGGAAGCAGAGGGGAATGTCAGCTACCAATCTCCTGATCACCTAGTAGGGATGAACCTGGAGGCAGCTGGAGGCCTGTAGAGAAGTCTGGACCTGAGATATGGATTTGGAAGTCATTGATAAAGGACAAAGGTGGCAAATGAAGGTCCTAGAGTGGAGGGCAGATGTCATTGAATTGATGCTCATAGAAGGGTATCCATGAACCCTTTGAAATGATATGCAAAATTTTGTTTATAGGTAGAAACGTACTTTTTTTCCTCCTAAGGAAAGAGTACACCTATAGCTTTCATTGAATTATCTGAAATTAATTAACCCCAGAGGTTGCTGAGAAGGACAAGTTGGGGAACACCAATTTGAGAGACAAGAGAACAAAGAAACTAAGAAGCACAGTCCAAGAAGTAGGATGAAAACCAGGGCATGATGGTTTACGCCCCAAACGTTGTAGCATGATATCAGAGCTGAAGAAAGCTATATATGGTGATATGCTTAAGGGGTAACAGGAGAGAAGTTAGGATGGAGACAAAAAAAAGTAGCAAGGGACTTGGCAGAAACAGTATTACTAATGTCCTAAAGACATCAATAATCCCTACTCTAGGGATCATATGAGAACTACAAGAAGATAGAATACCCTGGATTGGACTTTCCCAGTGCAAAATCAGGTCTTGGGCAGTTGAAATGCATTTTTCACAGGTTGATCACTGACTAGCACCATTTCCCTTACTTTCTGTTTTCTTTTCAGGTTAATTCCCTGAAAAAAAACACCAAGAACCCCCAGTTCATGCTAACTTCCATGAAAAATACAATTTAAGGACATCTTACTACCACATATCTAAGAAGCAAGGTCTACCTAAGGCTACACTTCCAGTAGAATGGGAATCTCATTCTGGGATATGTAGGGAAATTCCTGACCATGTCATGTGTACATGACCCTAATGCCCAAACAACCTCCTGACTCCACACTCCTTCCCTGAACCCTTTCCTAAGACTCTGCCAAGTCAACATCAACAACAACAGAAAAGCACATTAACAGTTTGTAAAGCAAAGACCACAATCAACCTAAATGACAATAAAGGACTGGTTGAATAAACTGATGAAGAACTATGCAGCTATAAGAATGCGGAATACATCTCTCTATATATATTGCTCTGAACTTATTTCCAAGATATTCAGTGGAAAAAAAGCAGGGTGAAAAAAACATATCTTCTTATGGATTCATATGTATGCATATATGCTTACACTTAAACAAAATGAAAAGATAAGCCATACTTTTTTTAAAAAAATGATCACCCATAAGCAGAGTGAGGAAAAAGCATAGAATAGGTAAGGATAGAAGCTAGATTATCATGAGTAAATACACTTCATAGATTTGATTTTAGAGCCAGTAAATATTTTACATAGTCATTAAGCAAAATTTAAATTATAATATGTCCCTATAAAACAAACAAAACACAACAAAAAAATACCAAAATGAATATAATTACATATCCAGCTGGTGGTATAACCACACAAAAACTATTCCAAGTGACTTTAAAACAAGTAATTTGAGTGTACTTCCTTAGTAGAATATTTGTTAAAGACAAAAATAAATGCAAATGTGCACTTTTTCCAGCAATTATCTATCTTACATATATATACATATATGTGTGTGTGGA
Organism: Urocitellus parryii; assembly: GCF_045843805.1. Taxonomy (NCBI): domain Eukaryota; kingdom Metazoa; phylum Chordata; class Mammalia; order Rodentia; family Sciuridae; genus Urocitellus; species Urocitellus parryii. The sequence continues at coordinate 29,463,545 of NC_135536.1, read as the reverse complement.
TATTTTTTTTGGTGGAGGAGGTATTGGGGATTGAACTCAGGGTCACCACTTGACCACTGAGTCACATCCTAGCTCTATTTTGTATTTTATTTAGCAACAGGGTCTCACTCAGTTGCTTAGCACCTCACTTTTGCTGAGGCTAGCTTCAAACTCACAATTCTCCTACTTCAGCCTCCTGAGCCACTGAGATTATAGGCATGTGCCACGGCACCCAGCAGCAATTATACTGTGATGATATTCTAGAACTTTTGCATGTGTATCAAATGAGTAATAATGTTGGTATCATTGAGAAGCAAGATTTTTGATATGGTTGAAGAAAAATACAAATGTAAAATCAGTGAGGTTAAATGAAATCTCCACAATTGGTGCTAGATATGAACTGGAAGTTAACATAAATTCATGATGTATTTCATCTTTAAAACACACACAAAAATATTTTCTAGCTCCATCCATTGAGAATGTCCCTACACAATAATAAACAGTAAAAATTATCACCTCCAAAAACCATATTATGTTCTCTATAGACCATTGCCCACTGAAAGGACCAGGAGTCTTTGGAGAACTAGCTGATTTCAGGTCTGATGGGATGAAATGTGCCAATATCTTTACATATTCGAAAGCAAAGAAGCTCCCAGTGGCTTGGGAGGCTGAGACAGGAGGATCATGAGTTCAAAGCCAGCCTCAGCAAAGGCGAGGCCCTAAGCAATTCAGTGAGACCCTGTCTCTAAATCAAATACAAAATAGGGGTTGTGGATCAGTGAATTCAATCCCTTATACTCCCCCCCTGCTCTCCTCCAAAAAAAGAAAGCAAAGAAGCTATCAAATGTTATTAGGATCATGTCCAAAGGACTTAGTTGCCAGCCTGAATATGTTTACACTGTTCAAAGATAAAACAATTTTAACTATAATGGATTGAAGCAAATAAAATATATTTAAATCCTTGAGTTCATAAAGATAGCATTCTTAAACACTTAGTCTCCTTTGGGAGGTGTTAGAAAAATATCACAATTTTTCAATTTAGTTATTTTGAATTCTAAACTAAGGAAAAATTGCAAAAAAAATGGTAAAGATTCTGTAAACACTTTACTCAGCTTCCCCTAATGTTATCATCTTACATCACCACGGTAGAACCAGGTAACAGGAATTACCATTGGTATGACATAGTCTATTATTTTAATTTCACCACTTTTCTCACTTATATTGTGTCCTTTGTCCTGGGATCCAACCTAGGATCCTACATTGCATTTATTTGTGTTTTCCTCTTGTCCCTCAATCTGTGATGGTTCTTCAGTTTCTGTGTCTTTCGTGACATCGGCACTTTGAAGAGTACAGGTCAGGGACTGTAGATGTCATTCAGTTTGAACTGGATCTTTTCTCGTAAGATTAAAATATGCATGCATTTTTTTGACAAAAACACCATTGCATTTATGCTGGGCCTTTCTCAGTCCATCAGGTCAGGGGGTCGTCCACGCTGGTATGTCTTGCTACTTGGAATGTTAACTGTGATCATAAGGGAGTCATTGCCACTTTTTCCATGTAAATCCACTATTGTCCCCCCTCATAATATATTAATAAGTAATCTTGTTGGAGAGAGAGTTTGAGATTATGCACATATCCCATTTCCCATTTTCTGCCCACTAATTTTTATATCAATTAATGGTTATTGCTTGCAATAACCACAAATGTGATGTCTCCCTAATGATGATTTTCCTGTTCCTTCTACATTTATTCATTGGAATTCTGCACTAAGGAAGCGCTTACCTTCTCTCCACTCATTTATTTATTCAACATAAGTTGAATAAATAAATGAGTGGAGATGTTTTTAAACATAAGTGTGGATGTTTATTCTATTCATTTAGTTTCTCACATTTTCCTATATTTGACCACTGGGATTTCCTTCAGGTTGGCTCCTGTGTCCTGTAGACATGTCCTATCGGTTTCTGAGTGCTTCCTTCCTTTCTGACACCACAAGATGCTTCAGGCTCATCCTGTGTCCTTTTCCCCAGTCCTGGCATCAGCCATTTCTCCAAGGATATCTGGTTCCTTTTACTAAGAATGGGACGAAGATCACCACTGAACAAGGAAGAGGGGTGGGAGGGAATGGGAGGGAGAAGGGGAATTGCACGGAAGATGGAAGGAGACCCTCATTGTTACACAAAATACATATATGATGGTGTGAGGGGGGAGGGAAGAGAGAGAGAGAGAGAGAGAGAGAGAGAGATAAGTGTCACAATAGAATGGGTAGAGAGAGGTGATGGGAGGGGAGGGGAGGGGAAGGGAGGGGAGGGGAGGGGGATAGGGAGGGCAGCAGAATACACCTGACACTAGGATTGTACACATGGATGTATAACCAATGTGATCCTGCAATCTGTACACGTGGAAAAATGAGAATTCATACCCTATTTGAATCAAATGTATGCTATGTCAAGATCATTGTATTGTCTTGAGCAACTAATTTAAAAAAATGGGACTGAGAACCAACATCTGGGTGCTATGCATTCTCATTGCTTCTGAGCAGTCATTGCTTCTAGCTTCTGGCCATGAATTGAATTTGGACAGTACTCCCCAAAGGTCTAGATGTTAAAGGCTTGGTCCCAGGGTGGTGACATTGGGAGATGCCGTTGACCTTTACAAGGTGGAACCAGGTGGGCGGTTCTTAGGTCATTGGAGACATGCCTTCAAAAGTTGGTGTAGGTCCCTGTTATTTTCTGAGCTCTCTAATTTCTGGTTCATGATGTGAGTGGTTTTCTCCAAAATGTGCTCCCTGTCCAGAACCTTATTAGAGGCCCAAAGAAATGGGGGCCACCTGGTCAGAGACTGGAATCTCCAGAACAATGAACTAAAGAAATCTTTGCTCTTTACAAGTTCATTGCCTCAGGTATTTTTTTGTGGTAACATGAAGCTAGTACAGTCCTCCTTTCCAACAGTTCTAGGAAATAAACACAGGCATGTATATATAATATTATATTTAAAAACATGAGTTGATATCGATACTTCCTATTCCAATCCAATGCCACAGGGTTCAATATAGCCTTCCTCTTTTGTTATTCTTTCTCCGACATTTAGAAATCTGACTCTCACTGGCCACAATATTGTTACTAGTTCAAGCCTAGCCATGAACATAGAGTAGTTTTATGATTACTATTTCATATACCAATGAAAACAAATCTTCTAACTAGAGTACCATATTTGTGTGCAGTTATTTTGTTTTTAGCCTTATAATACAGAGTCACAATACTATTTTTAGAAATTACTTAATGTAGTTCTTTTCCCCACACTTTAGTATGGCTGTGTTATATATTTATATATTTAGTTGGATTTGTTTGTTACTGTTTTTATTACATTTTCATTTTTTCCACATCCTGGTTGACTAAGTATTTATCTTTTGGGGAGATATATGAAAACCTTATCTCGATTCTAAGAGTCAGAGCTATACAAAAATATATTCACAAAGAAATGTTGATCCTCCCTTATCCCTACTACCTTATTCCCATCTTACTATTTTTTCTCTGCCGGATTCCCCTGTATTCTTCCTGTATTTCTTTTACACAAATGCATAGATGTATATTTTCTTACATCTACTTTTTTTTCTTATAATAAAGGCAGACATGATGATATTGGATTTTATTTTGATTTTTTTTCCACTTAATAATATATCCTGAAAGTCCTTCCATACCAATTCATAGACATCCTTCTTCTTCTTTTTCACAACTGTATGGTGCTTCATATGCTTGGTCCATGGTTTATTCAACCATTCTTCTGTGCATGGACATTGAGGTTGTTTCCAAAAATTTGTAATTATAAACAATGCTACCATAAATCACCTTTTGCATATGTTTTTCCATACTGTTGGGGGTACATTCCTGTGAGTGGAACTGCTGAGTCAAAAGTGGAGAGCCCAGTGGTTTTGTTAAGCATTACCAAATTTCCCTCCAGAAGGGTTGTCCCACTTTGTATTCCCTTCAACAGTAAATGAAGGTACCTGTTTGCCATACTTTCAAGAGAATATAGGATCCTACTTTTTAATTTTTTTTTTTTTTGCCCACTAGATGAGTAAGAAGTTGTATTCAGTTTTGTTCTAATTTGAGTTTCTTTGAGTGCATCTGAACATTTATTTCCCATGTTTCAGGTCCTTTTTAATATAGTTGATGAATAGTTCTTCACATTTTTTTTTCTCATTTTCTATCAGGTCCCTAGTCTTTTGTTCCTCATTTTTAAGAGTTCTTTACCTACTAGAGTCATTTGCCCTTTATCCTTGGTACATAAACCACAAATACTTCCTCATAGTTTGTCAGCTGCCTTTTGACTAGATCATATTTTTTACTTTGCAAATGTCTTATGGAACTGAATTGATCAATATTTTATTTCATTGCTACTAGATTTTAAGTCACAGTTAGAAAACCTTTCCCTATATTCAGAATAAAGAGGAATCACTCATGTTTTCTTCTACTACTGGTATGGTTTTCCTTTCTACATTTAGATTCCCAATCTATTTGGAGACTGCTCTTATGTCTGGTGTGAGATATGAACCTAATTTTGTCTTTTCCCAAATGGCTACCCCCATTGTCCCAGCACCATTCATTAAAAAGTCTATCTTTGGACGTGGAAATTTTAGATGCAACCTTTATCCTATAGTACATTTCCATACGTAGGTGGGTCTATTGATGTACTTTCTATTCTATTCCAGCTGGTCTATTTGCCTACTCATGCGTCCGTATCATACTATTTCCAGGTAGAGACTTTCTCATGGGTTTCCATGTCTGGTAGAGCCAGCTTCCATTATAGGTTGTTTAACAAACATTTTTCCTGTGTATTTCTATGTTTGTTTTTCCATATGAATTTAAGTGTCAACTTATCTAACTCCATAAAAAAAAAATGCTTGTTGGCCCTGAACTAAATTAAAATCATAAATTAGCTTAGGAGTAATTGCCATCTTAAGAATGCTGAGTCATTCTACCCAAGATCACAGTATATGTTGACATTTGTTTTTTGTGTCTTTTCAAAAGTTAAATCTTCTCTTCATATAGGTTTTACGTATTTGTTGTTAAATACATTCCTCTGTATTTCTTATTGTTGCTGTTATAACTGGAATTATGTTTTCTAATTGGTTATTTTTTGTATATATGAAGATTCCTAGGTATATTCCTTTATATCCTGTTAATTTTTGTGCTTGAGTTAGCTTTATCATCGATTCTCTAACGTTTTCCAGATAAAGTATCACGTCATTTGAAAGTAGAGTTTTACTAAAGGTTGAGTATCCCTTATTTGAAATACTCAGCACCAGAAGTGCTTTAGATTTGAGACTTTTTTCAGATTTGAGACTTTTTCAGATTTTGGAATATTTTATGTACATAATGAGCTACCTTGGGAATGGGACCCAAGTCTGAGGGCAAAATTCATTTACATTTCATATGTTTCAGCTTATACACAATAAGCTCATGGTAATTTTATGTAATATTTTTGAGAATTTTAGGCGTGAAACAAAGTTTTGTGGTATAGAATTTTCCACTTTGTGTCACGTTGGTACTAAAAGTTTTCATAATTTGGAGAATTTTAAATTTTTAAATTAGCAAGGCTCAACTTGTATTTTGTTATCCATTCTTACGTCTCTAATTGATTTCTCCTACCTAGTTGTTCTAGCTAAGCCTTTAGAATAATTTGAAAGTTAGAATAATTTGGAAGTTAGTAGAATAATGAGCATCCTCACCTGATTCCTAATCGTAGTGGAAATGCCCCTAGTGTTTTCCTCATTAAATAAGATACTGGCTTTAGTTCTAAGTTTAAATATTTTAGCATGTTAAGAAGGTATCCCATAATTTCTATTTTCTGGAGTGTTTCATGAATTGTTATTTTAACCACCATATTATTTTGAAAACTGGTAAAGGTAAAAAAGCAAGCATTTATCCTGCCTTTTCTATATATTCTATACCTACACGCTTGGGTTAGTTTCTGTTTGTAGAACTACTCCAGCTCATTTACAAAGAAGAAATTATCAAACACAAATTTCACTATTTGCAACCCCTCATGAAATGGTCAATCCGATTGAAGGTCATCCATAGAGTCACCTCACAAAAAGAAAAGCTATTTTACATACCTCCTGATAAAAGCACACATCATCATCTACAAAGCAGTCTCGTCAGAAAAGAGAGAGACGGGGAGACAGACACAGAGATTGATGGTGAGGGGAGAGAGGGACAAAGACAAAAAGAGAGAACATGAATTAAGCCTCTAGCTCTAACTACCAATTTACAAGAGACAGGGGGAAATGTCAAACTCCACAAGGAGGCATTCGGTAAAATACGGTTACGGGAACTCTGTGGAACAAATGATATCATTTCTCCAACAATGGATTTAAGGTGGGCAAGAGAGAGCAAGGTAGAGGGTGATATAGTTTGGATATGAGTGCCCCCCCCAAAGCTCCTGTGTTGATACAGGAATGTTCAAAGGTGAGGTGATTGGACTGTGAGGACTGTGACCTAATCAGCCCCTTCTAGGTCGAATAGACTGACTGGATGGAACTGTCAGCAGGCCGGGGAGCATGGCTGCAGGAGGTAGGTCACTGGGGGCATGCCCTGGAGGGGTGCATCTTCTCCAGAGCCCTTCCCATCCCTGCCACTCTACTCCCTGCTTCCTGGTTGCCAGGAATGGAGCAGTGCTCCTCTAGCATGCCCTTCCACCATGATGCCCCGCCTCACCTTGTACCCAGAGCAATGGAGTTGGCCCACCATGGACTAAACCTCTGAAACTATGAGCGAAAATAAATTATCTGTCCTCTAAGTTGTTCTTCTTGGGTATTTTGGTCACAGTGACAAAAATATGACTAACAGAGGGGAAAAGTATACATTATTTAAAGAAAAAAATATATATATGTAGTATAGGAGATTTAACCCAGAGGTGCTTTACCACTGAACTGCATACATCTGTAGCCCTTTTTTATTTTTTAAGACAAGGTCTCACTATTTTTTAAAGGAACCTCAAATATATAGCAACTAATTACAATGCCTGGGGCCTTACTTGGATTCCAATTCAAATAAAAATACTTGTAATGCAACTTACTGGATGCTTGTTTATATTAAGGAATTATTGTTTTTTTAGCTCTGTTAATTTTGGGGGGGTTTTGTTCGTTCGTCTGGTTGGTTGGTTGGTTAAAAAGTAAGTTCTTGTCTTTTTTTAGATACCGGTGACATATTGGCAAGCGAACAGATATTAGAACTATGACTAAGTTCTATGATTAAGAAGGTAGTAGTATTTCTAAAAGATGGGGCATCGACTGACCATTGTTGAAGCTGGTGTTGGGTTACATCAGTTTCATTATTTTACTTTCGTGTGTTTTAAATTGTTCATAACAAAAATTTTTTTGAAATGTCTGTATTATTATATTTACTCTGTAGGCCAAATGAGATCAGACACTGTGGAATGCAGTGGAAACAACCAAGCGCAACCCAGCAACCCACCTATAAGCAATGGTCCTCCCTGTCAGACACTAAGCCCTGGAGGGTTCATGGCCAGGTTGCTCCCAAGGGCAAATGGCCATCCAGGCAGCCACTGCCAGTCACCTACTGCATCTCTTGGCAAGGCACAAAGAGCACCAACAGTCCCTGTAGCACAAGGGGCCCAAGGGATGTGGAGGCAAACAAGGCCCACTGATGTTTTCCTCGGGAACCCAGGGCTGAGAGCCCTGTCTTCCTCTCCTTCCTTCAGAGGACTCCCAGCCGCTTGGACCCCCCACCAACAACAACAGGGAAAGCCCCAAACTCACGTCATTCTCCGAGGTCCCACAGAGGATGCAGGATTTGCATTCTATGCACTGCCACTTGTAGGTCTTGACAGCCTCCGTCATGTTCAGGGTGAACTGTAGGCAGGTCGGGTGACCTGCAGGAAACCAGAAGCAGCAGCATTAGGGCCAGAGGCTCGGACCTGTCGCCCCCATACACCACTAGCCAAAAACACATCTAGGCCCAGTGTGGAAAAAGACCAGGGTAACACAGGCTGGGAAACAGGGCCCTCCCCACTCTCCTCACCAACCCTTCCCCCATTACATCAGTTGGAGGCCAAAAGGGAGAAATGATCATTAATCCCCTTACCAGGGATAAATGCCATCCAGCCCCGCTTACTCAAGGAACCATGCCCCCCATAAGCCTGCTCAGCTGATGAGAGCAGAAAGCGGTTATTGGAGAGAGCAGAGCACACAGCATAAGGCAGCCCCCGGAGACACCAGCTGTATCTCCCAAGGCCCAGCTTCAGTCTTGGCAGAAGGAACACGTAATTGGTTAGGTGGGGCTTCCTGATCACGCTGCCTTGGAATACAGGGGAGGAGGTCAGAAGATCATATAAAGGTTTCCAGGGATGCTGCTCAAAGGCAGTCAGTGGCATTACACTGTTATCAAGAGTGTCTGTGCTCACAGCCACGGGACTAGCAAAAGACCAAGCCCTGAACAGTCCCAGGGACTACAGAAGGAAATGATGCAGGGGTTGGGGATCACCCTTATCCAGAGCTTCCAACTCTGCCAACCCCACTGTATGGTGCATCCGATTGCCTCTTTCATGTGAGGGCGTTTGGACCTTAAAGGATACTCTAGACAGGGACAGCAATTAGGGTGAGCTCCACCTAGTGCCCTCCACGGACAGGATCCCATATGGTAGGTACCTTGGGCCAAGCCATGTCCCAACAGGAGGTGCGCATGTCTTCCTTTCAGACCTTCACAGAGTAGCAATTCTCCTGAACTCTAAACCTATGTGTTCCACGACACACTTGACCTTTCCATTGGAAATCTCACAGACTTCCCAAATTGAACCCACTCAAAACAGAATGACTCTTCTCCTCAATTCTCTCTCTGTGTTCCTTCTATAATCTTCCTCGTCTGAGTAAGTTTCATTGCAATCTGTCCACCTCACAACACACTTTTCACCTAAAAAGGGGTACCTCCCTCCCTTCTCTCCTTCCTCCCTTCTTCCCTACTCCCTCCCTAACCCCTCTCCTTCTTTCTTCCTGAAGATTTACATTTTTATTTGTGCTTCCTTATCTTAAAAGATCTTTTCACCTATTTGCTTGGAAGTAATGACAGCTTTGTAGGAAATTACAAAATATAGTCGCAGACCAGAGGTAGACATTTAGGAGCTTTTGCTAAATAAGTGGTAACTGAAACCATAAGAATCAATGAAATCATCTAGGAAAAAGAGAACAGGGGGAGAAAGGAAAAGAAGAAAGGAGAAGAGAGGAAAAGGTCTAGGACTGAACTTTGGGGAACTCAACTATTTAAATATCAAAGGAAAGAACCAGCAAAGGAAACAGAAGGAGGGCCAGAGGTAAGAAGCAACCTAGGCAAGTATGGGGTGATCACAGCTAAAAGAAGAGACCCCAAGAATGAGGATTTGGCTTACTGTGTTCCTGCCACAGGTTCTTGAGCTTGTCATTGCTCCATAAAGACCCTGAGTGGGGGAGTGTTGGCAGATCAGAGCAAACACACCCAACTAATAATAACATTTTCTAGAAGCACCTTCTTCCTGAGGAAGGAAGGTCAGTGATTCCAGAACATGGCAGACCTATACATCTGGAGCTGGGTCTGTGGGTGGGACGGGCCTGGTGCGTGGGCTTCATGCACCCAGCAACACTCCACAGATGTTTGTTGAGAGCCAACTCTGTGTCCAAGTTCTCGTAGACTGTGCTGTGCTCTGAAGGCATTTTCTGAGATCGATTTGGACAGAATAGTAGCAAGCAGGTTTGGAAACTCCTTGGAAGTCTGTGAAAAATTCCCACAGGCTTTTTTTGGTGTGTTCCTATCTTAAAAAGATGGACTCTGGTTGCAGAGCTCCTGCTTCTCAGAACTCAAGACTTACCACTCAAGTGTGAGAGAAAAGAAGGGGATGGAAAGAGTATGGCAACTTTTCAACCAGGGAAAGGACAGGGCAGTCATGCAAACAGCCATGGGCAGGTGAGAATATTGTGCCCAGAATTAAATCCTCCTGTCAGTGCCACTATACCAGGTCAGAAGTCTGTTTCCTCAATCCAGAAAGTGGAAAACTCATTTGCCATATAAAACTGCAAGAATAAGATTTCTTATCTACCATGGAAATGACTTAATAATGCATACTATTGGACAAAAGAAAAAGTTTCTAAGGAATGTGAAGCTCATTTCTAAGTTTTACTGCTAGGACTCTTTATTTGTGCCCTGAACTAATTCCTGAGACCCTTGGAGGTAAGAAATAACAGATACAGAATTTCCAATTCAAGGTTGGAAGAAAAAAAGGGTACATTGCTACAAAGCAGTTCACTTATAGATTCCTATCTTGATCTCTTTGTAAGTTAATCACCAGTTTCTAATGTACTTACTTGGAAATTTCAATTTTCAAGGTCTTCAGTTTTCTTAAAGCAAGGAATACCTATATTGCTATTTAAATAGTCCAATGTATTGAAAAGGGAGACAACTCTTCCCAGGTCCCTCTGGGTGCAATGATTCAACAGAACATTTATAAGATTCCAATTACCAAAATGAATTTAGAAAGTGATGCAATGTACATGATTCATCCAGGCAGATTATTAAACACACACATACACACACACACTCCATTCCCCAGAGCTCCTCCAAAATTGTTCTATCAGGAGAATTCAGTAAATTTCCCACCCACTCGCTTCGTTGATCCAGTAATGCACATGGTGTAAGGAGGCATTCCTCATCCAGCCTTAATTCCTTCCCAAACTGACCTCAATTCTCCCTAGAGTTGCAACAGGAAATGTCACCTATGGCCACTATATACAGGAAACCTAACTCCTGGGCTGAGCTTTCAGGTAATAGGGATTTGGCCTCAGGGTAACATTTCAGCAGATGGGAAGAAAAGGGAAACAGTAGGATTTGGGAACTGTTCAGACAGAAGACAGGCTGTGAAGCTGGAATACCAGATGTTTAGGGCACTAGAGTCAACTGAGCTCAGTGAAAAGAAGATGGGCTTCTAGGAGCAATGACGGCTGCCTTGCCACTCAAAGAACACATGTGCACAGATGTGGAGAATGTTCCAGGGGCAGCAAGTGGGATTTGGGGGATTCTGGGGAGAAGACACAGAAGTAAGTATTCATGCAAAACCAGAATTAGTGCTACATTCACAGATGCCTGTATGTCTCTACTCAGCTGCCCACGAATATGGATGTGTTCAACCTTTTGGGGAAGAAAATATTTAAATACACCTTGTTGATTATCCTCATGTTATGATGGTGACTTAGCAGCTAACACAACACACTAACCAGTCAATCTCGCCCCATAGATACTCGATACAGTGAGAGAAACAGTTCATTTTCAATAAAGCCTTGGCAAAAACCAATATACAAACTGCTATGATGTGTCTCTTACATTATGACCCTTATTAAAAGAGTTTTTTATTTCATTATTGCCAGTATTTAATTTGGAGTAGGCTCAGCCACATCACTGATTAAATTAGAGGTCTAGGGAAAAAAATTATCTTGCTAGGTTTGTGCTGAAAATATAAATAAAATAGCTACAAATAACTGTGGAACTAGCATGATCTATTATTTATTCATTGTGAAATTATAAACATCTAATTATGTTTTATCACCTTATTTATCAATGTTGATCTCTCCAAAAACTAATTTCTTAGGAAAAGAGAACCTAAATATCCATGGTCTCAGGCAAATAAGTACAAAATTCAAATTGTGCTCTAGAAATCATATTATACAAAATACACAGCATCAATTTCAACCTGAAATAACACCAAAACAAAGTTTCCATGTGCATTCATTAGAAAATAATTTGGCAAATTTCTAGCAGTTTTCTATACTCATACACCTGTGAAATTTTTAATATTTACATATTGCATGCAAATATATATGAAGCTTTAGCTAAAGTATTTATGCAAAGTACAGTTAACTGAATCATCATGCTAAAGAGTAATTTGAGGAGAAAAAAATATATTGCTAGCTCACTTTGGGAAGAGAACTCATTTAATCAGATCCATTTCCATTCATATTTTTTTTCTCTGTCTCTCTCCATTCCTCTCCTAACACCCTCCATTTTAGACCCAGAAAGGACCCTCTGATTCATTACACCATTACACTTAATCTGTAAAGAGGTACCCCAATTTTAAGCAATAAAGAATCAAAACTCTTTCCATATATATTCTGACTAGCATGTTAACAGTGCTTCTTGTGTATTATTTCTTCAGTCCTACTTTGTAAACCTTCTGCAATGGTCTGCAAGCTCACCTCTGTCTGCCTAGAAGTTACTTCTTATGCTGAAGACACCCACAGATTCCTAACCACAATGGCAGTCCACAGCTAGCTGAATGGCTCCCTTTTTTCTTACCATTTTTTTATGTACTTCAAAGAGGACAAAGAAGAGAAAGAGAGTGGAAAGGACAGAGACCAAACAAACAAAAACACATTAAAAATAAATGATGGTGTGAGCTGTGGCTGCCTTTTGCTTGGGCAAAACACCTTACCGTGCAGCAAGTTCAATACGTCTTTGAGGTCTGCTTATGCTCCCTTCAAGCTGCCAAGCTCTTCGACACCCAGGTATCATGTGGCATGCACACCACAGGGGTTGCTGCACCAATCGTTATTATAAATAACCATGCACACAACACATTATGCAAGAAGAGTGGGGGCACTTTTGATGGACTAAACAGCAAAGGGCTCCTGGTGCCATTCTCAAATGGCCCTAGAAATCCCCCATTTTCACTGGTCGAATATGGTCCAAAGTAGAGCCTTCTGGAAATGGATCTACACCCATCTATAAATGTGAGGACATCGTGTTTGGTTCTCTTAAAGTGAAATAATGGGATGGGGAAGCCTTGACCTGGATTTATATGACTTCCTTGATTATCCCATACTGAGGCCAAAGCACAACACTAGAAAGATGTCAAGAGTAACATTAATGACCCCAAAGTTCCTAACTCATCACTGCAGCTGAGGATCAAAGGCAATTGATCCATTCCTTTGACACTATTTGTTGAATAAAACACATGTGGCAGGCACTCTTCTAGGTATTGGGGATATAGCAATAAGAAAAACCAAACCTCTGTCTTCCTAGAACAACTGCCACAATTTGAGATATGTTGTAGCATCTGAGTCCTTTGGACAAGTAATTTAATCTCTCTGGGCACTAGGATAAGAATAACTATGTTATTCATTATTTTAGGATATTATTATAGGATAATAATATGTTATTTGTGAAGTGCGGCTCTACCAATGCCACCCATAAATGGTATTTTTAGAGATACTACCAATCCCAAATAGCCTATCTACTTGGTGGAATAAACAAGGCTTCTAAAATTTTCCAGATAAAACTGAAAGTGAAAAAAAGAAGACATTAAAATAGCCAATAAGTCCTTCTAGAATTCATGTCAATTATTCCATGTTGACCAGCCCAGTCTAGTCCAATATCAACACCAGAATATGGCCATGGCAGAAAGCAAAAGAAGACTAGAAATCTAATGCACCTCTCTCATCAGCCACACCACCCATCCCCATGCCATACATTGGGCCCAAACAGATGAGCTTTCATGAATCTTCAGGCATACAGAGGCTTGGAGTAAGGTTCCTTCCAAGAAGAATATTAGATCTGGGTTGAACTGGTTGTGTTATAGCAAGAAGATAATGCCAGCCAGGGAGTGGAAGAAGAGGGTCATCCATAGGAGCAATTCAGTTGACTCTTCTTTTAAATTCTTAGCTGGATTTGTTGCTTATTGGCTACCATCTGCCAAAGTGATGCTTGCCCCACAGCCATGTATGAAGGCCACTCTGAAGTACTGTCCAGAGCTCAACATCCATCTGGGATACGAATCCCTGACATCAGCTATGGGCTCTGGGTTTTCCCCAGGAAAGTGAACAGAAGAGGACACTGTCATCTGTGTGCTTCCTTTTGTCCTGAGTCAGTCCAGCAGGGTTTTGTGGTGTCTGTAATTGATGTGTAGCTGGTAGAAAATGACAGTCATTTGTTATCACTTGATGGCCTGTGATCCCCCAACTGCCTACCTTCCCTGAATTAGAAGATGAATCCATAGGTGGTTTAAGTTCTTGAGTTGTCTGAGGACCTTTGAGGTAGCATTTCCATTTTTTTCCTTTCAAAGAAATTTCTTAGAGTTGTGCTAAGTCAAAAGAAAATGGATGCTTTCTTGCCTTATTCTAGGTGAGAATGGACAGCAATCCTAGAAATGCCTAGAAGTAGAGTTCACAACACTAAGACAATTTGTGTTATATTTTTAAATCATTTTTTATCTAATTTTGAGATTTCTTCTGACTTTGCAATCTACAGAGTGCCTACTAACTGCCAGGAACTATATTAGATGCTAAGGTTTCAAAGATGAATGAGATATGCCTCGTGCCTTGAGGAGCTCTGGTTTAGTAGATGTGGTTGGCAACCTGTAGTGTGGCCACCAACAGCCCCACCTCCTGCTTCCCACACCCTGTGTAATTATAAGTATGGGCTGCATTTCATGACCTCGAACTAGCAGAATATGACAGCCAAGATCAGGGATTTGTAAGCAGAAGTGATAGGATGTCACTTCTGATATTAGGTTAAAAAAAGTCGGGGCTGGAGTTGTGGCTCAGCGGTAGCTCACTTGCCTGGCATGTGTGAGGCCCTGAGTTCGATCCACAGCACCACATATAAATAAACAAATAAAATTTTAAAATCTATTTACAACTAAATATATATTTTTAAAAAAAAATGCCTATAGCTTTGATCTTGAGCACTCTACCTTGTATTTTGTGTATGTGTTGTATTTTGAGGTGCTAAGGATTGAATCCAGGGTTGTACATGCTAGGCAAATGATCTACTACTGAGCTATATCCCCAGCCCTCTCTTGTCCTTTCTTACTCATATAGAAAGTGCCCATATGACAATGAATGAAAAGAAGTCTTGGTCCAATAATTGCCAGAAAGAACTAAATCCTGCCAAAAAACACGTAAATAGGTTTGGAATCAAATCCTCTCCCAGTTGAGCCTTCGGGTGTTACCACAGCCCTGGCTGTCTTGACTACAACCTCATGAGACAACTTGAGTCAGAGACATCCAGCGAAGCCCTGCCTAGATTTCCAACCACAAAAACTGGGATAATGAGTGTTTATTGTTTCAAGCTATTAGGTTTTAGAGTAATTTGCATGCAGCAACCAATAACTACTTGGGGAAAGACAATTTTTTTTAAATGACTTAACACAAAGTGATAAATGACATAATGGAAGAATGAATAAAGTTGATACAGATGGGAAGTCACTGAGAGGAGATAGCATATTAGGGGGGCCTTGAAGGATAAATAGGAGTTTTCTTAGTGAAAAAAATAAAACAGAGAGAGAGAGAGAGAGAGAGAAGAGCATGACAGGGAGATGGAAGAGCAAGGAAATGTGATGGTCCACTCAGCCGAAGAGGAGTAGTTCAAGAAGCACAGGGGGAAAGGGGAAGGGCAGGAAATGATGTTAAAAAGGTCAGGGAATGATGATGAAGAGACTCTTATGTAGGCACAGGAATCTGAACTTGACTCTGAACACTGAGGACTCCTTGGAGGCTTTAAAGCAAGGACTGATTTTCTTGTACTCATGTTTTAGAGAAATGACTCCAGTGGCAAGTAAATAAAGTGGGGGTGGCTGGGGAGGATCACCAGCTGCATTAACGTATTCAACGGATTTTTACTGAGTACATATGATACATGCTGAGCAATGAATAAGAGAGGCAAAAAATCCTACCATTGTGGAGCTTAGGTTCTATTGGGGTCATGAGTGCCAAATAGGCCTGGAAATGGTGAAAATAAAAGTAGGAATGTAACAGGTGTTCAACAGGCATGATGCCCACCTCAACATGGGTGTAAGGAGGAGAGAGGAGTCAAAAATGATGCCAAGATGAGCCACAGAGTAGATGCTAACCTGTTAGCTGAGGTGGAGACCGAAAGTTTACAGTCACACACCTCATGATGACGTTTCAGTCAATGAATGACAGATGGCATGTAGGATGGTGGTCCCATAAATTCTATTTCCTATAGATGTCATAGCCATCTTAGTTTGTGTAAGTGCACTCTATGATGTCCACACAATGAAATCAACTAATGATGTATTTCCCAGCATATACCCGTCATTAAGTGACGCATGAGTGTAATAATGGATTCCACCTGGGCACCTTGCATTTGCCGTGCAAATGACTCATTCAGGGGTGATGTTCAGGAATACGGGAGAAAGTATGAGTCCAAGTTCACAGTCAGGAGAGAACAGCAGGGCAGAGATTTTAATTTGGAAATCATCAGGTTTGGATGGCAGAGGAAGACTTGGAACTTGGTGAGATACTCAGTGGGGAGGCCACAGAGCAAAAATTAGAAAGGACTTAGTTGGGAGTAGGGAGACAGGTCACCATTGTAAATGAAGGCATTGAAAGGCATCAAGGGGGAAAAAAAACCCACTGAGAAAGATGAGGACAATGTGGTCAGAAAGGAGAACATGGAGAAAGAAAATGATGATGTCTAAGGAACAGGACGGGTGGTACCACCACCAAATAAACCATGAAGTAAGAGAAGAGCTGACCTGGACAAGCCACTGGGGGTTACAACTAGAGCCAGTTCCAAGAGAAATGCACTCTCATGCATCTCTGGATGGCTGGATGCTTCCACATTGTCAAGAGAAGAATCCACATGCAGATGGTCTCAGAACACACTTCGCCAGCCACAGGCTTTGTCCTCCACACTCAAGCTTGGAAGTGCCATGTGAAATAGTCATAGGAATGTTATCTGATTACATCATTCATAGCGAGTTCATTTTTTGATGCAGGTTCCATGGCCAGAGCTAGGCCCTGCCAGCCTCAGCTTCTGTTCTTCCCCAGGAGATGAATCAAGTCCCACTGGAAGCCATTTCTGTCCTCCAGAGGTCGGATTAAGGTCGCTCAGTCCAAGATGCCTGAGCTCTGCCCACAACAGCTGGGGCAGGTCCTGATAGGGGGGTTCCTTCCCCAGCTCTAGAGTCTAGGCCAGTGGGAGTCACTCAAATTCTCCAGGAGGGCAGGAGGAGCAGCACTGTGAGCCAGACTGGACGTGAGGTAAGGAGGGAATGATGGCTAGGCAGCAGTGTTGAAGGCCCTGGTGCCCTTTAAAAATGCCCACAAATCCTTTGATCCTCTTTTTATTTTCGAGAGGTGATGGATATTCCCCTCTTCTTGAACACAGGATGGACTTCACGACTTGCTTTTAGCAAATACAGTAAGGAGGAGGTGACAGTATGCCATTTGGAGGACTCAGTTATCAAAGGACACTGTGGGTTCCACTGTGGCTCCTCATCCTATCACTCGCTCTGGAGGAAGACAGCTGCCATGTTGTAAGTTGCAAGAAAATTATGAAGTCCTCTGCCAAACCCTCTAAAAAGAACCGAGGCACTCAGTCCAACAGTCCAGAACAGACTAAGGCTGCCAACATGTGAGTTAGCTTAGAAGCCACCCCAACTTGACTCAGCCTTGAGATAGCTGCAGATCCCTGAGACACCCTATGAGAGGCCACCCACCCAGCTAAGCCATTCCCAGACTCCTGACCCTTAGAAACTGCGAGATAATAAATGTATTTTTAAGCTGATGAGTTGAGGCGATGTCATTCTCCCCTCCCCACCTCAGTTCTACTCAGTCTTGCCTGACCATGCGAAGCCAGTTGACCAGGACCTCTCTGGGGCCATCTGAAGTGACAGCCCACTCATCCTAAGTCCAAATCATTGTCACACAGCAATGGGTAACAAACAAAGTGGAAAAGGAGGGACAGTAAGAGATCTGGTTGGAAAGCTCTAGAACACCAGGCATTTGCACAACTCTTAGGCAGAGTCTGGCTTGTGTTCCCAGCCATGGAAGCCCATTGCCAGGCTGAACAAAGAATGGCAGAAGCAGAGGTTTCAGATTTTTTTTTAAAATCATTTCCTCTCCTCCATGGAGGGCAAATACTTTTTTGTTTGTTTGCTTTTAATGGATCCTCTTAAAAGAACTAATACTGGGAATATAGCCGACTTAAGGACAATACGAGAATGAGTCAAACAAGAAGGGAATAGGTGTGACCCCTCAAGATCTATAGCAAACTGAGTGCATATACCTTCAGATTCTGGCTAACCCTTTTCCACAGTGTGGCCCCAGGAGACCCACTCCACCAAAGAGGCCGCCATCATTAGCCTCTGTTCTTGTCTCCTGCTGTCCTGCCTCAGTCTCACCCTTTCTCCTTCCCCCTCCTGAAGCCTGTCTCTCACCTCCAACAAGACTTCCATTCAGTCCCCAGTATTAGAAAGCCAGGGGCTTCCTACCAGCATGGTCAAACTGGTATGATCAGAGCAAGAACCCACAACCAGTATTTTGACCAGAAGAAAGTAGTGCTTGAACAGTTTCATGGCCATTACCACTAATGTGTCCAAGTAAGCACATTTACATTCACTAATTTTGTTTGATTCTTCACAATAATCCCACAAGGTAGGCAAGACAGAGATTCTTTATTGACAAATGAAAAAACAGAGGCTCAGAATGCTCCACGCAAGTCAGCTAGTAGTAGACCAGAGCATCGATCCAGGTCTTCAAATGCTAGTCCTTTGGGGCTGGAGTGTGGCTCAGTGGTAGAGCGCTTGCCTGGCATGTGTGAGGCACTGGGTTCAATCCTCAACACCACATAAAAATAAATAATATAAAAGTTAAAAAATAATAATAATAATTCTAGTCCTTTGTTCTCTCGCTACCTCGTGTTCTGGAATGGCCAAACCAAATACAGTGTCCCAACCTCAATTTAGCTCCTTTATTTTAAGCTGCTAAGTATAGTCATGTTTTCCCCTTTTCTGCACAAGAAGTTTGCTGAGGCACAGTCATAAAGGTCATTGAATTTCCCTGTGCCTCAGTTTCTTCAATTCCATCACACAAGGGTATACTAGCTGTCACCTAAGGCCCTTGTGGCCCTTAAGGCTCCATGCTTCTAGTGAAATCCCCCAGGAAGCAGAGCTTGCTTGGATGAAGCAGGGCATCAAGTCCTCACCATCTGGCAGTGACTAATGCTGGAAAGCCCTGGGGAAGAGCTGTCCAGGAGTGAGCCAGTCTGGCCCACACAAAGGGGCTGTGGAGCCTACAGGAAGCAGGTCAGTGGCCTATGATGGCGTTACTGGGCTTCAGCTCCTGAGAACCCCAGTGGAGATGTCCTCACCCCATTGTCCACAGATAACAGCTGCAGCGGGGAGATGTCATTCTCCCCTCCCCACCTCAATCCTACCAAGTCTTGTCTGACCACATGAAGCCAGTTGACCAGGACCTTGCTGGGGCCATCGTAAGTGACTGCCCATCACAGCTCCATGAAGCCTCTAAGAAGAGCACAAAAGGATGCCTGGCATCCCACAGCTGACGCCACATCAGCCCCAGACAACTCATCTTTACCGTTAGTCAAGAAAAGACCAGAATATTCTTTTCTGACCTTACTTAAAACAAAAGAACCCATAGTAAGGGCCCTCATCCTTGCAGTCACCAAACTGTACTGCAGTTAAGATGCCTATAACCTCACACTGCCACACATAGACCCAAAGGCCCAACCAAGGTTTACAAGTTCACTGGCTCTTTTTAATCCTGTTTCCATTCCACTTTATGCCTCCCACTTTCCCCAAGTCACCAATTCACTTTCTCAACTGCAATGGCAGGAGAATGGAAAACACGGATGGTTATGGCAAAACACAGTTTCCCCTAGAATCTCTTGCCCAGACTTCTTGAGCACCTAAGGTCCCTGATGTCCTTCAACACCATCAACAAGAGGAAAACAAAATCAGGCTGAGCCAACACTGTGGAGAGGAGAAACATCCTTGAGGCTCCTTAGGAGCACATCAAAACCCAGCCCCATCTGGCCTTGCCTTCCCTCAGCATTAGCTTCTGACCCCCAGTTTTCCAGCAGCCCCAGATCTGCACACATATCCTGTATCTTTGTATCTGGGTGCATCTATAACTCAGTCCAACTGATAGATCAGTTCTACTGGCCAAATTTTCATCTAAGATTAACCCAACTTTTCCTGACAATCAAACAAATATTTATCCAACAGATTCATGAATGAGAATTGATCTTGCTGTTTACTTAGAAAGCCAGAGGAGTTGACTTTCTACATGGGCTTTATTTTTTCCTCTAGAGAAATTATAGAGTTTGGATAGCACAAGAGAAAGCAAATCAATGGCTATTTCCAGATACCAGCATCTGTCTTCAGATTTAATAGAAATGATGCCCTCAGTCACATAGTCCACTCAGTTTGTTCAGTACAAAGACACCCATCGATATGGGAGTAATGCAGAAGGAGAGCTTTTGCTGGTACTTTGTAAATGTAGACATTAGCCTCACAGCGGCTGCAAGATTCACAAAGCCCTTCTGGATAAGTAGTGATCCACTCCAGTCCGTAATCAAGGAACTAAAAGCACCGACTATCTCTGAAATGGCTCTGGTCTACCTGAGGGGTATGTGTGAGAGAATTAGGAGTACATCACCAGAAATCTGATTTCCTCTTAGGAAAAGCTAAATATATGACACATAGGCCACCATTCTGTCCCATACTCGTGGCAGACATTATTAATCAATAATCCAACCCAGGTGGATAAGACCTAGGGACCCTCCCCATACAGCACTCCAAGCAGCCATCACCAGTCTGAGTTGGCACACAAGAAGAATCCTCTTGCTACCTCTGAGCTAGGAGCTATTGAGATTAATAGGTTAGATGCCTCATATGAGAATTAAAGATTCAAACTTTAAGCAGGTCACTGATCACGTACATAACTCCCGTTTTCCCTTCCAGGAGTCAGATGCCCCACCAAAATAACCAGCTCCACAAACCAAAGAGTGGCCTTGTTTTGTGGTTGGTATGACAAATCATCTTCCTACAGTCACATCCTCTTGTTTTTACAGAAAACAGTCCAAAGGATCCTTTCTAGAAAGAAACTTTTTAAACAATGGTCAATTTTTTTTTTCTTTTCCATCAGTGAGGAGTGATCAGCCCACCCATCTTTAAGTAATAGGTAAGCTCCTTAGCACAACAAGCCTCTTTGCTGTCTGGTCACCATTGCTTTTTATAGATCCATGTCCTTTCCCCATCACTCACCCCAACCACCCCTACATCCTAGTCCACAATCGCACAGAAAAGTATTTGCCATGCCCCCCACCCCAAAAAAGGACTGCTCCATTTGCAATTTCACATTTGCACACAAAGGTCTCTCTGTCCTAACCCTCAACTCCCACTCACCGGCCAGAGTTGTCAAACAGGTTATCTACATTCTGACTACACAAAGAATGGTCCCTGGACCATTAGCAGGAGCAGCGTCTGGGAGCTTGTTAGAGATGCCCACCCCAGACCCACTGAATCTAAATCTGCAATTTAACAAGATCCCCAGATGCTTCGAGTACGTAGTGAATTCTGAGAGGCACTGCCCTAAATTCACTCCCTCCCTTTCTGGGATACCCACTCAGGCCTTATTCTTTCTAACCTGACTTCTCTCCTCATCCTTTCACCAAAAACTTTATTGAATAAATGAATCCATCGATAAATAGAGAGATAAATGAACTATCGCTTCTACCATTGGCCTATATTGAGGATTTCTATTCATTCCTCAAGTCCACTCCAAATGGCCCCACCTCTGTGAAGCCTCTTCTGCTCTCCACTGCAGATAAGAAACCAAAATGCAGAGAGGATGGGAATCTGCTGGAGGTTGCACTGCTACCCCGTAGAGCCACCTGACTCCGAACCTAGAGGTGTTCCCAACACCCTCTCTGTGTTGCCTTTAAGAATGGAATCAGAAAGGAGGCTGTGGCCTCCCATAGGACCCCTGGGCCATTCCCAGGGGGCGAGAACTCCTCACTGGAACTGGTAAGACAAGCCTCCAGGTGCTTTGTGGATGAGGCTTAGGTCCTTAATTGCTGGTGCTCGCTCTGTACCTCCATCTCCCAAACCCCAACGACCTTTCTCTGTTTTCTTCCTTGAAACCTACATCACATGTGCATCTCTGCCATTCTCGTTGCCTTGATGAAGAATTTTCCCCTGGATCCCAAGGACCTCGGAGTGGAAGTGTCAGACACTTGTCTTCCCTTTCCCTCAAGCCATAACTAGGTTTCCTGGTGACCTCTGGCTCTCAGAAATTTTTATGGTGCTTAAGTATGAGCAACAGGGACATTTTACATATACAGCTACCCTGGCCCCAAAGCTTCTAATTCACCAGCCTTAGAATGAGTGAGAATCTGCTCATGTAGCTAGTACCTTGAGGTGGCTCTGATGCAGATGGTCCTCTGGCCCCACTCGGAGACCCTCTGCCTCCAAGCATGGAGGCTCATGAAGACCAGAAATCTGTGCCACAATGCCAACCACTCTGATCCTGGATACCTTGGTCAGAGAGGGCTTGAAACCCTTTCCTGCCCACCTCATTTTTTTTATCGTAAGGATGGAAGCAAGAAAGTATTGCTATTGCTTTGTTAAACTGGAAAGCCCTAAAAAGAAAATGCAGGTTTACCACTCCTCTGTTCCTTGACTCTCCCCAAGGCCTTTTAGATGACAAAGCACTTAGAATATTTCTTTTGCATTATTAAAAACAAACACAAAGAGTCTGGGGTTGTGGCTCAGCAGTGGAATGCTCACCTAGCACGTGCAAGGCCCTGGGTTTGATCCTCAGCACCACATAAAAATAAATAAATAAAATAAAGGTATTGTGTTCAACTACAACTAAAAAGTAAATATTTAAACACACACACACACACACACACACACAGACACACACACACACATACCCCTTCCTGTCTTTGTGGAACTGATCCAACTGGGGTGGGGGAAAAAAGCAAGATAGAGTTAAGATAGTTTCCATTGTGTTGGAATATCTTTGCAACCTAATTAAATGGTACTCATTAAACAATGAATGAATCAAACAGACCCAATACAGACATTGCTTTTTTTCCATTTTCCATTTTAGTGTCTATTCAACCATTTTAAGAGGAATATACCTGGACCCAAATCAAAAGGGGACTTCTAGTAGTAGCTAGCTTGGTCCTAACTTACTAAGGGCAGTCAGATAGATGTCATTGATCTTAAAGCTCACGAGGAGCTCCAATCCGCTGAACCGAACCCTTCCCACCACACAAGACTCCTCACAGAATCAACCTCTTGCACCCTCTTAGATTCCACATTCATCCCTAAAATCACATCCTGGGCGTTTCTGTTCACCCCTCTCTCCCTCTTTCCTGCTTACCCCAGCTGTGTTTAAACCCAACTCTCCTCCTACCCTGCATCTGTGCCAAGCAGAGAAGAGCACGCCACCGTGCTGGCCAATCTATTTACATGGCATCAACAAATCTTAGCAGTGTCCCCCCATTTCTCCAAACAAATCATCCCCCCACATCTCTCCATCCTCTCTTAAGTCCCCATCCCTCATATCCCTTTTTCACACTCTTCCTGTTTAAATGGAAAACATATAGGTCAGCAGAATAAGAGCATCTCATCTTCTCCAAGCCCTATCCACCAGCTCGCTGCTCCTGCACTCCTTCCTATTTCCAGGACCTGTTCCAGATCCTACCCACCACCAATCCCCCATTTGAGCAAAGATCCCAACTTATCACCTTGAGAACTTTGTTCCTATTATTACTTGCTCTTGTCCCATCAATTTATCTCTCTCTATATAATGGACCATCTACCAAAATTCCTGACTTTTAGAGAACCTTCCCGACTGAGCATCCCCCAAACCATCGAGTGCCCGATTCCTTTACTCACCCTTGAGCATAACTTGAAAGGGCCAGTGCTCCCCACACCCTGCTTCCCGCCTTCCCTCTCCTCCACACACTCACCTGGTTCTTTTCCTACCCCACCTCCAGCTGCCCCTCTCAGTTTCCTTGGCTGGTTCTCCTCCTCCCGCTTCCTCCTAACTCTTCTTTTTATCTGGTTAGACTCAGTTTCCCTCAACATCACCTACACCCGTGTCGTTTCGGAACTTGCAACTCAGTACAAACCACTCTGTGATTCTAGACTCATCTGTCTACTTGCTATGGTGTTGGGAATCCAAACACTAGAAAGTAAGAAAGGTCCAAGATGTCAAAGGATCACTGAGGGGAAATCCCCATCTCAAGGGGCGATGGGGACCCTGCTAGCAAGGAGGGGAGCCTTTGGTGGTGGGGGGGCTATGGAATCTTGTAGGAGGCAGGAGGCAGAATTCACTGCAAGCAGAAAATGTGGTGGATGGCATCCGCGCTGGGAACTGCCAGGTTGCACTTTGGGTCATGAATAAGTAAAGAGGTCATCACAGGTTCCAGAATAATGAGGGCAGAGAGGAGAGAGAAAGTGAGAAGAGGAAGGAAGGAGACAAAGAGGACGGGAAACAAAGAAGGAAGCTGGAAGGAAAGGGTAAAAGAAAAAGAATAAGAACCAGGAAATGAGAGTTGGGGTTCTCACTTATTCAGAAGACACAGCAAGAATTCTCATCAACTTCTCAAAAAGGTGCAGAAACTCAACAATCTGACGCTTCCCTAGAGGGGCATTAATACCAACAGTTACCATTTAATAAGGCGCTTCCTGTGTGCTAGGTGCTTTGAATACACTTCCTCCTTTAACTCTTGAAGCAATCTGTGACTCGGTGTTCTTGTCCCCACATTAGAGACAAAGAAGCTGAGTCTCGGTAACTTACTTCAGGATGCTGCCTGCCAGGGGCAGAAGCAATCCCACACCGGATACCAACGTGCACATGGGTAGCCATCACACCACAAAGCCACAGGAAACACAGTGGGAAAGCCCTTCCCCAACACCAAGAGGCCAAGGGGCTGCAAACAGCCCTCCAGAGGACACTGGGCTTCTGACCATCTGGAGGCTTCACCAGCCAGACGGCTGGAACAGAAGACATTCATCTGCATGGACATCCTGCTTGCCCCTCCCCACGCCTGTTGTCCCTGTCCATGCTCCAGGATGCCTTTGAGGGAAAAGTGAGGACTGAGGGGGAAGACGGGGACAAGGGAGAACAGCTCATCACAGCCCTTGCAGCTTAACCTAGCTCCCTGGATCACAGGCGCTCCCATAGCCACGCCAGGCAAACACAAGTCAAGGCCACCTCCAAAACCCCGCCCCAACAGAGTTAAAGGGGAAAATGGAAATGGCTTAAGAGGAAAAGAAGTTCCATACCTTCTTAAAACAATGGGGAAATGCAAAGCTTGGATAAAGAAGTTGGCTGGAGGAAGAGGCCCCACTAAGAAGAGGGCACTTGACTTCTGGAAGACCAGACTTGGGCTACACAGCCCCCCGGGGAATCCCTGAGATCTTGGCAAGGACTCTCCTGTATCCATTTCCTCCTCTATCAGATCTACCCTGAGCCTTCTTCTTTGCACCCAACAGTCAATGTTCGGGCAGCACCCACAGCCAACACTGCCTCGTCTGGAATGGGTCCAGAGTGCAGGACAGGGGGGTCTGGAGCCAGAAGTGGGAAAGACCAATGTCTCTTCAGGTATGCAGCCCACAGGTACCCTGGACCCACACAGATGCCCCCATCTAACTCCAACTAGGCTGATTCTCCACCTGACTCCTCAATCAGGGCAAGAGGTGGATGGAGCCATGGGGAACCTCAGAGGGAGCCATAAATGTGGTGGACAGAGAGGATGGAGGAGGCATGTTGTAAAATGCCAACTTCCTTCCACAGACCCTGTTACAGGACCTGAAGCTTCCACCACCACTGAAGGTGATCCAGTGGCTTCAAAACCAAATTTCCCAACATCTCCAGTTAAAGCGAGTTTCTGAAAAGGAGTGCACCATCATGATTCCTGATGAGAAACACGAGTCAACCTTGGAGACCACTGAGTTCAACCCCCTTCTTCAAGCACAGGAGAAATGTAAGCTCTCGAAGGTGAAGTGACCTGGCCCATGGTCACAGGGAATGGTGGCAGCAGACCTGGGACTCTAAACAGGCCTGCCAAGTCTTCTCACAATGTGGCACTGAGCCCCGAGGGAGCATGGCTTTGGATGGGATGAGCATGAGTCTGGAATCTTGGCATCCTGCTCCTGGGGCGGCACCTTCCCCGATCCAGCCATCACAGCTAACCTGAGCCTTTGGGACTTCAGCTGCCTAACTTTCCCAAACCCTGCCCTCCAGCAGGATGAGTGACCATCAAAACCCCAGAGCGAAACTAGTCCTGGGCACTGTCTGCTCTACACCTGGCTCTCTTTTCCCCGACCACTAGGGATGGAGAACTTTCCAGAAGGCATAAACAGCTCTAACGTCTTTTACAGAAAGGGGTCCTGTAAGAAACACTCTTCTTAATGGGCATTGAGGGTAAGGCAAGAAGAGAGGGGAATATGGAAAAAGAACATAATTTTTTTTTTAAATATCGCATTCTTACCAAAATGGCATCCTGGAATGTTCAAGATTATCTAAGACCCAGTTTGGATTCATTATTTACAAAGATGGAGACTGAATTTCTTTTGAAGCAGACGAACCCAATGAGGCTTGTAGACTTAAAATATGTTCATGAGAGACAAAGAATTTGGAGAAAGTTATAGTATCCTGACTGGAAGAGAGAGGGTTCTTTGCTCCCCAGTTTTCAGACTCACAGTCACCTGAAAAGGACCTGCAGAGTTGCCCAGCTCTGGGGAGCCTGGCCAGGGCAGCAGGCTCTTTGAGCCTTTGGGACTTCTCTGGCTGGGAAGTCCAGGCTTATTCTTACACTGGCTTAACCCCCAGGGCTGACCAGCAATGGGCAACAGGACTCATAGCCTAGATGGACTCTTCAGGGGCCAGCAGGACTCTTATGGGACTGGTAAGGTTCCCCAGAGGAAGGTGGGTGAGAGAAAACAAGAATGAACAGAAGCTCAGAGCCTTGGGGGAAGGGGGAAGGGGAAGGTGCAGGAGGGTCCCATTCCCCACGCAGTAGCAGAAAAAGATGACAGACAGAAAGTCGGCGTCTTTTACATCAAATAGACTGTGCACTTATCTGGTCTTAGGCAAGTGACTAACCTTTCTTAGCATCAGTTCCCCAGCTGTAAAATGAGACCAACCCCTACCTCTTTAGTGCTGCTGAGGAGACGACGAAGGTAAAGAGCCCGCCATAACGTGGGCACAGTTGGCATTCAGCGGGAATACGGAACACCTGGTCCAAAGGCAAAGCCCAGGGGAAAACTCTCTCCCAACAAGCCCTGGAGCCAGGCAGAAAGGCCTTCTGGGGAAAGCTTTCCAGGGGCAGAGAGAGTCCCCAGGGCTCATCAGCGACAGTGGGTTGACTCATTTGGACACCCGTTCTTAATTTCCCTCTTTGCATTTTGGGAGCCCTGGAGTGCTCTTCCCCCAAATGAGGCATGCAGCAGAAATGGGCTGTGATTAGCACAGCAGAGCGGCCAGAAGGACCAGGGGGTGGGGAGAGCAGAAGTCTCCAGAGACTTTCCTGGAATGAATGCAGGAGGCGCAGGCAGGGGGAAGATCTCTCTCCCTTTGCCAATCAGCAGGCAGGGACTTCCTTGAAAGCCAATCTTCTCAACCTCGGCAGGGCAAAGCAACTCCGAAGCTGCCTGCTATAGAACTAATATAGCCATCAGAGGCAGTTTTCTGCAAGGCACACAGTGAAATTTCAAGCCAGCGTGTAGGTGATACAGGTGGGTGCGTAAATAGAGTATTGCCTGTTGCGCTGAATGCAGTTAGCACCGGGCCCCAGAATGCAGGCTGCACCAGATCTACATAAACATCAGTCTGAAGGCAGATGAAGAAATGAGGGCGTTTGCAAGGCTTTGGTGAGATCTGTACAGGGAGGGCCAAGGTGCTGCATAAATGTTGGGGGGAGGGGCAAATCCAAGGGTCTCTATTTAACAATTTTTCCTTTCCTTAGAGGGAAATGGGTGTTATTGTGTTATAGGGTCTTAATTTTATTCCCTCAAATAACCTTTTTAGCCCAATGCTCTGCCACTTTTAGTCTAAGCCAAGACAGCAAACAGAAGGATGACCTGAGTGGTTGCTTAACCCTCCTGAGTACTGGTCTATCCGCCTGCTCAGTGGGACAATGACTTCCGACAGGGTTGCTAGGAAGACTATACTGAGAGCACAGTGGCAATTAGGTGGCGTGTCAAGAAGCGTCAGCCCCTCTTGGCCACTGTAGAGAAGCTGGTTCATATTCTCTGGACTCATGAACCACTCTCCTCACACCCGGCTGTGCCTCCTTCAGCCTCAGGAGCCTGTGAGAAACCTCCTAGCAAGGTGAAGTGAACAGGTGATAGGAACGGAAGTGAGGACCAGAGAGCACAAGCTCAGGACTCTGCATTCCTCCAAGAGGCGAGTCAGCCAAGGACGCCTAACCAACAAGACCTCACGGAGCATCTGCACCCAAAAAGGAGCCAACTGCACCCACCAAGAATTCACAGAGCATCTGCACCCAAACAGCTGGCATGTAAGCCTGGCTTTCTCTCTTCCTCAAATGGCATCCAGTGACCCAGCAGTCTAAAGCATTCTTCTCCAAATAAGCCCCTTTACCAACTTGACTAGGGAAGACAAGCATAGATTTTAATCCCAAATTTAAAATGGCCTCTCAGCCAAATGTTCTCTCTGATATGCAGATATTAACTCACAATAAGGGGAGGAAAGGGGGTAGAGGTTCACCAGACTGGAGGCAGGGATAAGGGAAGGGGGATGGGAATGGGAAAGAAAATAGAATGAATCGGACATAACTTTCCTATGTTCACATATGAATACATGACCCATGTAACCCCACATCATTACAGTCACAAAAATGGGAAGTTATGCCCCATGTATGTATAATATGTCAAAATACATTCTACTGTCATGTATAATTAAAAGGAACAAATAATAAAATAGCCTGTCAGATACAAATCTCTCTAGGGCTCACTGGCCAACCAGCCTCCTGAATAATCCTATATTCTTCCCAAGTGCATTAAAACCCAGTTGGTTGTGTAACTGCTTTTCAGAATAATAGTTGGTGGGGGAATACCCACAAAAATCATTAACCACCAGGTTTGACATTCAGCAAGAGAAACATTTTATCACTTAGACAGTGTCACACTGAAGACAGGAGACAGCGGGGTTCTGTTACAAGTCCTCTGGAAGGAACACGGATCACTGCTTTCCCCCACAAGCCTGGGATCCTACAACCACAGCAGGACAGAGGCAGTCTGGTAGGGAAGAGTGAACAAACCCAAACTTCTCAACACGAAGCCATCCTAAATGTCACATCCAACCTGCCTGCTCATCCTACTCTTCCAAAGTTCTTTTGCAGTGAATCAAGCTTCACCAGACCATGCCCGGGACTCCTCACCACAGGCCACTCCATTCAGGGCTTCTCTGCTCTGAGTCCAAACCTTCCAAATCTGTATCACACCTCTGAGCCTTTGCTCAGGCTTTTCTTGCTGATATTTTCAGTGGCCTGCCTTCTTTTCCATCTCAACTCCATTCGTCTTTCCACAAAGATGCCCCTGCTACTTTAACCTGCACAGTAGCTCCCTTGCTGAGCCTGCCCAGCCCTCACATTTTGTACCAAGTTTGGCACTTAATGATAAATGGTCTTGTCTTGGATAATTTGCTAACCACCTGTCTCTCCTCTTCAAGAACAGAACAGATGTCCTCCACACTGGAGAAAATTCTCAGTTGGAAAAATAAGACCTTACCAGTTGTCACTACTAACTTTGTCCACTTACTCTCCCTGAGCCTCAGTTTTCATTTCTATAAAATAGGAATAATAATCTTTTTTTTTTTTTTTTTTTTTTTTTTAAACACTCCGCCCAATTATCTTTTTTTTTTTTTTTTTTTTTTTTTTTTTTTTTAAAGAGAGAGTGAGAGAGGAGAGAGAGAGAGAGAGAGAATTTTTAACATTTTTATTTTTTAGTTCTCGGCGGACACAACATCTTTGTTGGTATGTGGTGCTGAGGATCGAACCCGGGTCGCACGCATGCCAGGCGAGCGCGCTACCGCTGAGCCACATCTCCAGCCCCAGGAATAATAATCTTAACGCAAGAGGGTTGCATGGCTTTAACAACCTCATGTCTATAAAAAGCATAGACTCAGTAACTAGTATTAGCACAGAGAAAGTATCCCCCAAAGTTTGTCCCAGTCCCCCTTTGCTATTCTTTTATGTCCTTCGAAACCTAGCGCAGTATTGCAACACAGCAGGCATTCAATAAGTTATTGATCAATTGATTAGTAGCATAAAGCAAACCAATAACTGGAGAGTCATTATATAAAGTTAACAGCATGTGGTCAAAACATATTGATCTATTTCTTCAACTATGAACATAAGACTGATATTTATGGAGGAAAAACAACCTATATTAACTAAAGACGTTTTCAGGATTACAAGCTATTGGTTTCTCTGAACCAATAACTCAGCCAAGCGGAAGTTTCAGCATAAATGTTCATGCTAGCAATTCATCTTTCACCTTCTTACACCAGGTACCTCCATTCCCAACCTGCCATATTCAGCATCCACAGAGAAGTCAATTCGCACACTAAACATAACACAATCCTTGTTACGTCTTTAAACCAAACAGACCAAAAGTTTTATAGAGGAATTGTTATTTAAAAAGAATGCTGACGACTTCTTTTCCCAAGCAGAATTTTGTATATATAATAAACTTTGTATTTTAATAAGACCTCTCTCTCCACTAGTTGGGGAGAAGCTAGTAGGCAACTCTGAATATAGGCGAGATGGTTTAAGTAAAATCAAGCTGATAATAATTTCCAGATCCTCTGAGCAGTCATGAAATCCATGCATCAAGGATGATGTTGGATGTGGTGGTGTCCAATGAGATGAGAACGGAAGAACTTGGATGGGTTTCAGCAGAACCCTTTTCACCTGGTGGCCTCTTGACCTTACGGTCCTTTTCAGTTGCTTCTCGCTGTCCCTTTTTCACATACTGGGTGTTTTCTCTGGAAGAAAGTGTCTCTTGATCCTGTATCCACTTGCCAATAGCGTCTCATTTTACCAAAACAATGGAAGTCAGCAGATGGCTTGGGACTTTGCTTCAGTATCAACAGAACAAGTCTGGAAATTTAGTTTTACTTCATGACCACAAAGTATGTGCTTGAATGTGCTTGAAACTAATTTTCCTCATGTCTCCCTTTGCTGGTGGTGAGTTAGGCATTAGTGCCTTCAGGTTACCCAGCTACAATTCAAAGCAATACAGAACTAGGTAGGACATCAAGAGGTCATCTAGCTCATTCCTATAACTCCACACAGCACAAAGGAGAAATGTTTGGCTCTTGGTGAGGTCCAGATTCCTCTTAGGAATCTAAAAATTCCTTTTTTTTTTTTTTTTTTGTGCTGGGCTTTGAACCCAGGGTCTACACGCGCTATTTACATGCTCTATCACGGAGCTTCATCCCCAATCCCAAAAGTCTAAGTTTCTTAGTGTCAAAGGAAGTATGTCTATTTGTTCTAAGCCCCCTGTCCTCTTTGGAAACCAAACTGGCCAGTGTCTGTTTCTCAATAGTTCATATAACAGCTATTAAGTGACCCCTAATTCTCTTCTCCAAGTCAAACAATCCCAAACCCTTAATCCTTTCCTTAAAGAGTGTTTTGTTCATTCTGTCAAATGTATTGTTAATCGTCTTTCTGCGCCTTTTGGATTTTCCGCAATGTTTTTCTTCTTAGATGAACACGATGGGGTCAATCATTAAAGAAGTCTGGAGAATTACTTCCCAGTCCTTGCATATTACTCTTAATTTAACACAGCCTGGTATCATGCTTACCAAAAACTAACACAGTGTCCCCTTAAGCTAGGTTTCCAAGGGGGCTTCCAGATCCTTCTCAGCTGTAATCATGCCTTGCCAGACGAAGACGAATCAGAGTCAACTTAACTGGATCCGTTGGTCAGTGCTAAACCATTAATGACCATTGTCAACACCCCTGAGCAAAGTACTTCCTACCCTAGTGTGAGGAAAGACCAGGTAACCCAGGGATGTGTGCTGCTCACACCACATGTGTGTAAAACACAAGACATGAGATTCTCTATCCCAAGAATCTTTCTCCTTCTAGACTCGTCTGAAAACTGAATTCTAGGTGACCTCAGATGTGAGCTCCTGAGCTCCTGGGGGTGGAGCTTGGAGAAATGGAGCAGATGTTTAACATGCGGATCCCAACTCCTCACTGACCCTTTTCAGAAAACATGGAGGTAACTAGGGGAACTTAGCAGTAGACTCCACTAAAAGGTACCCTGAGGTCTGAGATGTCACTGATTCTCTGGAAACATTTGGGTATCTTCTAGCAGTGCCTGAAAATCATGTCTTTGGTAATTTTGGGTATGGGTGCTTCCTCCTAGTACCCCTAGTTTATAGGCCACTCTTCAGGATCCTCCCTTGTTTGATTAGAAAGATTATTTCCATTCACTTGTGGGTCTGATGTCAGGGATCTTCTCTACCATCCAGGGAGCAAAATTTTTTCTTACAGACTGTTTTGGGAGGTGAAGTAAGTAGCTGTGAGATGTTTCATGACTGAAGATGACCACAAGAATCTGAGTTCTTGGGGAGAAACACCTCAGCCACATCTCAGCATCCATGGTCAACGGTGTCAGGAAGCATCATCATGGAGGCGCCAATAACTGCTGCACCTCCAGGGCTCCCCTCTGGGGCACCATCCACCACCTCCCGCAGATGCACTCCACTGTACCTTCACCCACAGGAGCCATTGCCTTTCACCATACTTAAAAACAACTTAAATTGCTAGAGATGAATGACACTTAATATCAGGTCCCCAGGGCGTCACGGCCATGTACGGCTGGATTACTCACAGATGCTTTGATAAACACTGCACTATTGTGGTTTGGGCTCAGCACTAGAAGAGCTGGTCGAGAGCTTTCTGAAATCTCATGAGGGGACTTTTGGTCTCTGAAACATTTTCTTAGAGGACTTACAACTGCAGACATGACTGATGACGACGAAATGCACCTCTAGCCCTTCCCCGGTGATGACACATTCTTCTCTTAAGGCTTAGATAATGCCCTAAATATGTACCACCACTGCCCCCAAATTAACAGTGTAATACTCTCTAAACCAATGATACGCCAAACTCTGCCCTGTGAACCAAATCCAGCCTGCTACTCATTTTGTAAAAAAAAAAAAAAAAAAAAAGCTTTATTGAATCACAGCCACACTCATGTATATATTGTATATGGCTGTTTCCATACTACAACCCCAGAATTGGAC
This sequence comes from Urocitellus parryii, assembly GCF_045843805.1. Classification (NCBI taxonomy): domain Eukaryota; kingdom Metazoa; phylum Chordata; class Mammalia; order Rodentia; family Sciuridae; genus Urocitellus; species Urocitellus parryii. The sequence continues at coordinate 29,430,454 of NC_135536.1, read as the reverse complement.
AGTTGCAGAAGATGTCTGGCCTGCAAAGACTGAAATATTTACTATCTGGGTCTTTACAGAAAAATCTTGCCAATGCCCTTTATAAATCATAAGAAAAATGCATTGCTAATCAGAATAACCTTCCCCCCCCCACCCTCCTGTGAGAAGAACAAGACAACCACCCTGATCCTCTGAAATAAGATGCATATAAGATGTGAAATAGTTCAAAGACACATTTATGTAACAAAGATCCTGGAGAAATCTCTATCTATATAGACATTCACATACAGATCTGTCTGAATCTGTGTGTGTGTGTTGTGTGTTGTGTGTGTGTGTGTGTGTGTGTGTGAGAGAGAGAGAGAGAGAGAGAGAGAGAGAGAGAGAGAGAGAGAAATCAAAGAAAGTTCTTAATTTGCTGGTTTGGAGATAGGATAAAATTCAAATTCAGTTCTAGTCACATGGAGTGATTTGGGGCTCTTAGAAAAAGTGGGCAGAAGGGGGCTGGGGTTGCAGCTCAGTGGTAGAGCACTTGCCTAGCTTGTGTGAGGCACTGGGTTCGATTCTCAGCACCACATGAAAAAATAAATAAAGGACCACCAACAACTAATAAAATATTTTTTAAAAAAAGAAAAAGTGGGTAGAAGGAAGATGATGTAATAGGTAACTGGTCAGCAATAAGAAGACAGTAAAATGAAAAACATCTATAGACAGTACAACTTCACCTAGTGTTTTAATGTGAAGATCTTTCGTGTGCATGCAGAGCAAAGGGACTGGATTCGGGGAGGGGGTTCTCCTGGAACCATATCCTGAATCTCTAATATGCACTAAATACTGACTTAGCTCCATCCAGAGACCAACCCAGCGCTCCATTTCCACCACCTAACAATTCTAAGTCAGGATACCACTGGGCTAAGATGAGGATCTGCTGTTATGAACGCCTTAGGCAAGGCATTCCAATCTAAACTTCAACCTTGCCCAGAAAAGTTGCCCTAAATCCATCAAAAAGTATCGGATATACAGTCATATTTGGCTTAGTGCACACAGAGTTGGCCTTTGGTGTTTGCTTTTAATTTATTGCTAACATTTTAAAATGGAGACATCTCATCAAAGTTTTTGTATGGTTAGCCTCTCTTGAAAAGCCAGAAGATACCCACTGCATTGGTGCCTGCCAGCGGCGTGGGAAACTGAGGCAGGAAAATCACCAGTTCCAAGCCAGCCTCAGCAACTTAGTGAGGTCCTCAGCAACTTAGCAAGACCCTGTCTCAAAATATAAAAATTACAAGGGCTGGGGATGTGGCTGAGTGGTTGAGCACCCCTGGGTTCAATCCCTGGTACCAACAAAAAAGTGCCAAAAGACCTGAGAAGGCTGCCCCCTTCAGAATACAGGTGCTCCCCGTCTCAACACAATCCCTGCCATTCCGGTCAGACCTGAGACTGAGCACCAAGGTCTCTCCTAGCACTGGTTATTTTCCTCACACCTGGCCTGCCTCACCTACTGAAGATACCTGTGCTGTAAGGCATCTGAATTTCAACCCCAGAGCTAACCCTTTACAGTGACTCATGTGTTCAGATGATGGGGGAGAAGTGATTTCTTTTTTTCCGTCCCATGACCAGGCTCACGTGTACACTCTTCCCCTCCCTCTCCCTCTTGGCTAATGGCCATTTACAGACATTAAGCACACGTATGCTTAACCAACAATTCACCATCAGACATTTGAAAAAGGTCACCCTGCCTTCATGGACCGCCACTGGAGACAATTGATTATCCTGGGTCTCTTCTCCTCTCGGTTACTTACATCGATACAACAAGTCCATGGCATAACTTGATCCTAGAAGCAGCCCTAAGATAATAACCACAAAGAATACTTTCGTTGTGAGAAAAGAGGTGTAGGGAGAGGATGTTTACTTCTAGAATGCAGATTGGAGGGAAGATCTCAGATGAAATCACTTCTCTCCAAAAAAGATAGGTGACCTCTGACTTGAGTCTAAAGTTTCAAATTTTGAGACCCCTGTCGGAAATAGGAGGTGCATGATAAATGTGTAAAATTTCCCTTTTACTCCAAGGGTCCGTCAGAGGAATGGATAAATAAAATATGGTTTATGCATACGATGAAATATCGTTCAGCCTTAAACAGGAGGAAAATTTTGATACAGCTACAACACAGATAAACCCTGAAGATATGATGTGAGATGAAGTGAGTGAGTGACGAAAGGACAAATGCTGTTATGATTCCACTCACGGAGGTACCTCGAGTGGCGTCAGATTCACAGGGACGGGAAGCAGATGGCAGTTTCCAGGTGCTGAGGGTGCAGGAAATGGAGTTTGTGTTTAATGAGTTCAGAGTTTCAGGTGGGGAAGAGAGGAGAGTTCCAGAGATGGATGGGGTGATGGTTACCCAACAAAGTCAATGTACTTCTGCCACAGAACTGTACACTGAAAACAGTGATAAAACAGTAAATATTATCTCATTTATATTTTATGACCCTAGGAAGGGGGAAACCCCTAAGGAGGACACCAGATTGGACGAAAAAAGCAACCTCCTTTTGACTGCTGGGGAAACTCATCGAGTCCATAATGACAGTCTGACAAGACATGCATTCTAAAGGAAGACAGAGAGCACTGGCAGCAGCCTTGCAAGGTCATATTCCATCTCTGCCTGGCCCCGTGGGGGTTGGCCATACTCAGAGGGAAAGACCAGGCCTGACGTGCTGATCCATTTTATCTGACCTAGAGGATCTATCACACAAGGGTCCGTCTTCACATATAAGGAAAAGCCTGCCAGAGGAAGTGCAGCTTACAGCTGTACCCAGAGCACCTTGGAAGCCTTAACTTCCTGCCCCTCTTTCTAAGCACATGCTAAATCTTGTATTTTTATGCAATAACTATTCTTGGCACAGGTATAACACCAACATGAAACAGGTATGTTACGTTTATATACATAACCAGAACTTCAGTACACCTGGTGTGGCCATGGAGAGGGTGATGATGGTAATTGTGATGGCAGATGGGTGACAGCAACTCTGGGCTCCAGGACCGGAGGCTGGCGCCAACCCTGGGCATGGTTCACTTTCCATGCCACCACCTGGCAGCCAAGCCATTGGCAACTGCAGTCCTAGGTTGTGCTTCTAAATAAGACAACAGGACTCCACAAACCTTGGGCATGCAAGTGAGCAGGATCCTTCCAGGGGTCCCTTCCACAGGAAGATATGGAAGTGGAACTCCTGGAGGATGAGATGGGACAAGCAAAGTTTACAGGAGCTATAGGAGCATTGGAAACAGACTTTTATTTAATAGAAACTTACACAAACTTCATACAAACCCTACATTATGCAAAGCTTTATCACAATTCTACACATGTGGTAACTTTGGGAGTTGGCTGGAGGGCAGATTAGTAGCATTTTGACAAGGGACATTTTCTCTGAGAAAATGTCACAGAAAAGGGCTCCCAAATGATACAAAGACGCTCTGGGTGATATCCACCCCACCCCAGGGACTGGCCTTGATGGGGAACCTGAATGAACTGGCAGGAAGTCGGTGCCTTCCCACCTTCCTCTTTCAAAGATAAAAGAGATTGTTAGGTTGGAGATCATCCTAGCCACACTGTGACCCAAGAACCTTTCCAATGAGAATATCCAGCGTTAGGTTGTAGGGAGGTGTCATGCCTCTGTTTACGAGTAAGGGGAACCCAAGAGTGTTAACGTGTCGAAGACCAGCCCAGTGGGGGGACTAAAGTGGACTCCAGTGGCCTACCAGTCCACCAGACTCCTTGGCTAGGCTGCAGACACTAGCCGAATTCCACTTCATGGGCCACATCGCTCACTTCCACACAGGACCTTAAAGGACATGTTAGAAGACTTGCCTTCCTCCTCAGCCACCACAAGCAACTGACTGAGGTTTCCACAATTTGGGTCGACCTTCCTAGCCCTTAGGGACAACTCTAGAATCTCAGGACCCTGAAGCCAGCCGGGGAGAAGATTCCCTTGAGGAATTGTGACTGAACTAATATCATCTCAGCTAATGCTTCGTTTTTGCTGTTTGTTTTTTTTCTTCACTGCATTATTTTAAACCAAGTTGTCTCTGTTCAAATCTGTTGAACTTGCAGAGAAAATATCCAATCACTAAATGGAATTCCTTTCTAAACCAGGCCTCGCTCGTCAGCTATGATAAGCAGGAGATGGGTGGCTGTTTCTCCACCACCAGGTAAATGGGGCTGGCCTGGGGTAAGGGGCAGTGGGGCAGGGAAACTGCTGAATGGTGGCTAATTATTTCAGCCAAGACTTAACACAAAATCATTTAACATCACCAACACTTTCAACAGACTTCTGAAGAAAAAGGGGGTGGAAACTGATCACTCCTCACTTACCACATCCAACTCGCAGAAATAAAAGTACCTAAAGACATACATGAATGGCTTTTTTTTTTTAAAGCCTGAGAGAGCAGAGTTGATCTTTATTTTCTTATTAAAAATGTGGGGTATTTTCCTTAGAGTTAATAGGCAGTCTTTATTTTACAGTAAATACTCTTTCTGATTTCGTGTCTTCACAAAATTGCTTTTAACTTTTGATGTAGAAGGTATTTAAACAAAAATACTGTGCACTGTCGGCACTTTTTTTCTTTTAAATATTGAAATAAATAAAATAGTTAACTCTTTTTTTTTTTCAGTTTGTTTGTGTTCAGTTATTTCTATTGTAGAGCAAATTCCAGTCTGACCTGGGTGCTTTCTCACAGACTCTCCAAGAAAAAGTTATGATGAATTTTTTTAAAAAAGAAAAAAAAATCTTCTTATTGCACAAACTTAGGCCATTGCTGAGACTTCACTGAGCTGAGTTGTGCTGGAGGATTTTTCCACAATCCAGGCTCTGGTGTCGGCTGAAACACACGCACAGGAGGGGGCCGGGCAAGGGAAGAGGAAGAGGAGGAGGAGAAGGAGGAGGTGATGATGGATCATGGCGGCTTCTCTTCACCTTCTTCAGAAATGGCTTGCTTGAAGGATGCTGGAGTTTCCAGGCCAGAGTGTTGACTGCAGAGGGAAAGGGAATGAAAGATAAAACAAAAAACAACAGCACAGAACAACTACCTAAGAAAGAAAGATGACAATTAAGGGGTCAGCAAAAATGAAATGAATTGAAAAGAAAAACAAAGAAACAACAGTGATCACCGCGCTCACGAAGCTATGACCATGGGCAATGAAAACCAGGCTGGGCTCTCTGGTGCCTTGAATGTCAGGGGGCATGAAATCAACTGGGAACAGGGCAGGGCAGGTAACAGCAGGACCCAAGAGACGGAAAACACAACGGGATGTTCAATTCCTACGGAGGCAGAGCAGGGTGAAACTGGGTGTTCACAAAGAAAACAAAACAAAACAAACAAAAATGTTCTCCTCTACTTGGAAGAAAACTGAATCTTTTCAAAGTTAAAACATCCCAGACAAGACTATTGTGATGTCATCTGCCTGTCAGTCAGCTACGTGAAAATACGTGGTTCTATGCTATAGGACCAACTGCACCCACAAAAAAAAAAAACCCAATTGATGTCCCATTTGGCCCAAGGCCAAAAGGACACTGCTTCACACACACAGACACATACTCATCTCCAGTCCTGGCCCAAGTAAACTGAGGGTGTCCCAATTACTAGCAGACAGGACCAAGCCAAGAGGTCGGTTCCTGTCCTCCACTGGCCTGTGGATCCCAAGCCTTAGAAGCTGGTGGCTCTTCAAACCAAGTGGGTCCATTAGCCTGGAGAGGTACCAGGCATCGACTGCTTTTAGCTGAAAGGGAACCTGTTCAGTGGCTGTGGTCTTCGACACAGAGTTGGTACAAGGAGTGGGCATTAAAAGGAAAGGATGCTAACATTTCACCCCAGTAGCAGTTCCTGAGGGCCAAGCTGGGTGCCCCCACAGAGCCCCATCACACTGAGCTCATTGGGAAAGGGCCTAAATGGAAAGTGGCCAAACCAGCAGGGAATAGAGTTCAAAACCAACGAGCAGCTCAGCATCCTCCAAGTTGAAATTTTCAAAAGACGCCTGCCACCAGCGTACTGCTCCCTGGCCAGGTGCACAGGCCTAGAGTAGGTACCCTTCCAAGGCCAAGACTCCATCCATCTACCCATGCTCTCAAAGGAAGGCTGAAAAGGACTCCACTTCCACCACCACCACCTTCTCCCTCCACATCTGCCCCTACTCCCTCCCTCTACCCAGTTCCATCCCACCATCTCACCTCTCTGATCTGCAGTTCTGGTGCCTCTTCCCGGGTTTCTCCTCCCACACCCACACCCCTGTTAACTCCTCTTGACCATTGTCACCTGCCTCCCATCCCTTCACTTGAGAGAGAAACCAGTGTGGCCTTTCTTCTGCCTCGCAGAGAGTGCCTGCCAACTATCCTCTTAAGATTTCACCCCTGGCCACAAGCCTTTCTGGGCCTTCCCCAGTTCTCCAACCCTTTTGGTTGGATGTCACCTGCCACTTTGTTGGAGAGTCTCTCACCACCCTACCATCAGGCCCTTTCAGTTTTCACAAATTTCCACCTGGCCTCCCCCCAGCATTCACACTTACCAAAGCACACACACATGCACACTGACCAAAGCACACACACACATGCATACACACACTTTTCTTCCTTCGCCCCAGTTAAGCCACCTAGAAAACAGTTTGATTAGTTGCCAACTTTGCACTCTTAATATCCACTTCTCTTTCATTGCCTCTGGCTTGGCCAACTGCAGGCCACAGGCAATGTCCTGCTGCGTCCTCAATCTCCTGTGCTTGGTCCCCTCCAAGGAGGCTCAGTTTTTCAACCATCCACTCACCATCCACCCTCCCCCACCCCTGTCTTCACATCCTCACATCACTTCCCTGACCCCTGGGTCTCATCTACCCACTCTGACCAATGATACCTGCATCTCTGTCAACAGTCTTTATTGACTATTCACTAGGTATAAAATGAGATTTATTAATACTGCCACTAATTAGCTCAGAAACATTACTTGGGACTCAGTCTATTTCAGCAAATAACTCTGGCACTGTGGTGTTGGGCACTATCCCAGGGACACAAGTGACATCACCTTTGCCTTCAAGAAGCACATCATGTATTAGAGGAGAAAGACTAACAGCCCGAACAAAATGCTACAGAATAATCCTTAAGCATGTCTGCATATTGTGATTTTTGCCATTTTTCATGGATCAAATTGTGATTTCCAGCTTTGCTTTTTGTTCAGCTCAATCTCATTCTCTCTGACAACAGATATTCTTGTCTATTAAACAGTGACTGTCAGTCAGAGCTCTTGGTTGATCTGGATAACTCCGTCAAAAAAAATCCCCTCACTACTGTGATTCACACAAAAATAATCACATATACTCCACAACAACACCTACCCATTAACTATCAGTGAATACCTAGACTGCCCGAGTAAATTTCAAATAAATCCATTGACCAATAAATCCATTGGACCATACTTAATTGCATCGTATTCTTTACAGGACTGAGTTGTCACACCCATATTCCTATTACTCAGTCTACAGTCACCAAAAGAACAAAGGTATATCTGAACAAAAATATTAGCATTCCAGGCCTGTTAGCACACTAGCCTGAAACCTCAGCTCAAAGGCTAAACGTCTGAACCACCACTAATGGGGTAAATCAGTCATGTACCTCCTGATATAATGCACTGGGAAGGATACGACACCATTTCTGTGATCGTCTTACCAAAAGTCACCATTTCATTTTAATCATTAGCAAACAGCACCCAAACCTAAAGTGAATAGCTTTCTGTGAAATGATCAGCCAAGATTCTTCAAAAAATATCAAGATTACAAGAAACAAAGACAGACTGGGGAACTCTTCCAAGGTAAAGGACTTTAAAAGGATAAGACAAATAAACGCAACATGTGATCCTGGATCGGAAAAAGGACATTAGTGAAACAACTGGCAGAACTTGAACAGGTCTACAGACTGTAGTGTGGTGTCAATGTTGATTTCCTGACTGTGGTCACAGTACTGTGGGGATTTGGAGAATCTGGGGGAAGGATACACAGAAATTCTTTGTTATTATTTTTGTAAGTATTCTGTAAGTATGCATTTATTTCAAAATTTAAAATGTTTAAAGTCTTAAATATTGGCTGAGGACCAGTGTTTAGATAATCTGAAAACCTATGGCCAATGTTGATAACTAATAATTCAGTCCTGACGGGGACCTTCTATCATCTCAGTTGTTCTGTAAATCAGTCAAGCAGAATGGTTTTTCCTATACTGTTATTTTGAGTAGATGGTCAGAAATCACTTTTATTAAGCACATTTGTGTCACATAAGTCAATGTTTCATGTGAGAAACACTTGGGCGTGTGTCCAAAACAGGGCCCCAAGTGTTTACTCCCTGCCACCTCACCACCCCCCACCTCACCACCCCCCACCTCACCACCAAGACACTGCCCTTCAGGAAGCTCAATCTTGGTTCTGTCAGAAAGTTCCTGAAGTCTCAGACCCAGCTGTGTTTCTGCAGGATTATACTCTGCAATGAGTTGGTTTTATTGTTCTGTTTTTGTTTGTGTTTTACAGAATCAAATACCTCCTCTTGACCCAAAAAGGTCTTAAACAAAAGACCTCAAAGCCCTTTACTGGTTTTACTCCAGAAATCTGTGAAATGTGACCTTTGGGGAAATTAGTATAGACTTAGGAAAGAAAATTAGAAGACGCAGACGCCAACTACTAACACTTGGAACTTTGGACCAAACACCTAACCTGACTGAACCTCGGTTTCCTCACCAGTAAAGTGGGACTAAATGACATCCATCCCACCTCAGAGCTGTTTCAAGATTCATTATGAGATAATAAAGATTATATACTATGACTGGGAAAGAGATGTCCACATCCTAAAAATAGGTAAACTGAGGCAGAGCCTCATGGCAACAAAACTAGACACCAGAGCTTCTCATTTCTACCCTAGGTTCTACTCACCAGATCAAAAATGTCTCACTCCAAAAACCAACCTAAGCAACTCCACTTCCAGCAGTAAACAAAATCCCCTGTGGAAAAATTCCTAATTCATGAGTCTGCTCAAACTTTAAGTACATATTCAAGATCATATTCATCAGTTGCAACAGGAGGCAGATTGGGATAAAATTAATTAATTTTATTCCACCATGAAGTGAGAACCTCCAAACAGCCGTTAGTTCTTTCCCCGAGTAATGATCTTGTGTTCCCTCAAGTGCTATATAAAGGCCATATCAGGCTGCAGCCCATTAGGTGCATGGAGAGCAGGAAGACTTAAAGGGATACTATCGATGTGAACATCATATTTTTTATTAAATCCTGCTCTCTAAAATAGCAGCAGCAAATTGGATTACTGGCTTTAAAGTACCTTTAAAAAATTAAATGCATATTTCTCATCCCCCATGTTGTAGTGATTATAGTATCTGATCTCTACATAGTCTCAGTAACAGATACAAAGAATTAGATTATTCTGGATTAGAAAAAAACACCAGATAGTCACCTTTCACAGCAACAATAGCCACCTCTACATCAACAATTCCCCCTGGAGGATTTGAATGTTGTAACAAATTTAGAAAGTTTCATACCTTTGGTTCCCCTATATTTGGACAAGGACTCAAAAAATTAGTGACATTTCTGAAACATGCTGGAACTTTACTGAGCTAAGGTCAAAGGAAATGGGTCAGATTGTTTTCAACTTCATGATCCTAATTTCCTTTTGGTTTTAAAATTTGAATTGTGATCCTTATTTAACAAAAGCAACCACAAAAAGTTATGTGTGTCCATGGGTCACACAGCTCCTGCAATTCCTGAGGCGAAAATGAAAGGAGATCTCTTCGTCCCCAGGAGGCATTGGGAGAGAATATCCAGAAATGATGGTTTAGAAAATTAGGTATCTGGGATGGGGCTGTAGCTCATTGGTAAAGCACTTGCTTCACATATGTGAGGTACTGGGTTCAATCCTTAGCATCACATAAAAATAAATATATAGTGTGTCCATCTAAAACTAAAAAAAAAATTAGAAAGGAAAGAAAATGAGTTATCTTTAATATTCTGCATAGAACCTTGATTAAAATTTTCTTTTCT